>NC_050577.1:303342524-303422268 GCF_011100635.1 Trichosurus vulpecula | reverse complement strand
TTTCATCATCTCTCAAGGGAGGTGGGGCGGGGGTGGTCTTGACCGCTTCTAAGGACCTTCCTACTCTAAATCGATGATTCCTCCCTCATTCTTTTCAGCTTAAAATTGTTTTTGATTCGATTTGCAGGAAGTCAGGCAAGTGCATTCTTCTCAGCCTTTGTTAGCCCTGCTCCATCTCCGGCCAGGCACCTCCACTTCAGGCATCTCCTTCTTAGCCAGGGTCCCTGCCCCATCCTAACCCCTTTCCTCCTTCTGGGGGCAAGGTTTGTGAGTCTGTACTGACCAAACCTCTGGCTAGGTCCATCAACATTTATTAAACGCTTCCTGTGTGCCAGGCCCTGTTGGAGTTGATGACTCAGGTAGAAGCAGCAGGGGCGGGGGGAGGGCTGTGCCCAGAGGAGCTTGTTTTAGGGCTTGACCCCATCCCTGCTTATTGGAATTCTGGCCATCCTTGCAGGGTCATTCATCCCCAGGATCCCCTGACTGAGAACTGGGGAGCAGAAACTGGGTTCCACCTGAGTTTGGACCCTTAAATAGTCACATGACCCTCACCTGTCTGGGCCTCAGTATTCCCCTGTGTAGCATGGGATAATAGCCCTGGTAACGCTGGCCGCTTTAGGTTGGGAGGGTGACACTTTGCTGTAGATTTGGGGAGGTTTGGAGGAGGGGATGGTGTCAGGGAGGGAGCCCCGTGTCTGTTGAGCACAAACAGAGCCAAACAGACTCAGAATCAAATGTTCTCATGTGTGAACAAGGAGAGGAAGTTGCAGGGGTCCTGCTGGCCCCTTTTCTCCTGCTGCTCACTCCTTTCCCGGGTACAGCTCCCCTCCACCCAAATACTCACCCACAGACCCAGCTCACAGTCTCATCTTCTCTCTCAAACCCTCTCCCCGTTTGGTTATTTCCTCTATGTAGATAGCCCCAAATGTGGAGAGATAAGCCAGGCCAACTGCCCATTCAACAGAGGGGGAAACTGAGGCCCACAGAAGAGAAGGGACTTGAGTAGAGTTCCACAGGAAGGTAGGAGTTGGCTCCAGCCAGAGCTTTTCCCACTGTGTCAGGCTAAATTTCTCTGTGGGAGGCCTTGGTACAAATGACTTAGTTTCACGCAGGTTTAAAGTGGGTGATGGAGAGATCAGGAGCCCCTTAAATCTGGGACTCCCCATGGCTGGGCTGGCCTGGCCTAGGAAAAGAAAAAGGCAGTAAGGGGCAGTGCTAGCAGGCCAACAGAAAACATTACTTGGCTTGGTATTCAAGGCCTTCTACAGTGGCACCAAATAACTGTTCTGACTTTTGTCACTATCTCTCCTCCTCCCACTGTTTCAGCTAAACCAGCTCACAGGCTGTTCCCTCCTCTCCCAGCTCCATCTCCCACTTCTGAGCATTTGCCTATGCTGGGAGCACACTTCCCCCTCACTTCTGTCTCTGGAGCCTTGTCTTTCATGAAGGCTCCGCTCTGGGGCCACCTCCTCTGGGAAGTCTGCTCTGATCCTCCGCCTCAGTTTCCTCATTTGTAAAGTGCGTTGGAGAAGGAAATGGCAAACCCCTCAGTATCTTTACCAAGAAAACCCCAAATGGTGTAACAGAGAGTTGGGCACGACTGAAATGACTAAACAAATCCCCAGAGCCTTGCCCCAGCGCCTGGCACATAACTGTTTGTTGGATTGAACTGAATACAATCCAGGGCCTTCACTCACATCCTGCTTGCAGAGTCTGAGAAGATGGGTGAGTCACTAGATTCAAGTACCCTCACTGCCACTATCTGTGGGACCCCAAGCCAGGGACAGCCCTTCTCAGATCTGGGCTCCCTAATAGTCTGAGCTGGCTGGCAGTGAAGAGGAGATAGCGAGCGCTCTGTCACTTTCCAGTGGAGGCTAGCGAGCCAGCCACTTGGCACTATAGGAGGGGATCTTGGTTGGGTAGGGGGTGGGGCCCTTTCTCCCACTCTGCCATTCTGAGCCTCTCTATACCAGGGTCATAGATTATTTGAAATGAATTATCCAACTCCCAGAACATCAGAACTGGGAAGGGATTATGAGATCTGTTGTAAATACAGGGAAACTGAGGCCCAGAGAGCAAATGAGCTGTGTGATCATAGACTGGTTCTCTGGTCAGCACTCTCAGTGCTGTGCCCTCTGCAACTCTGCACCCCCACCCCATCTCAGGGTGAAGGACTGTTTCCCCTCCACACATGACAAGAAGACCTTGGGGAGCCCTAAGCTGAAATAGGAATGATGGGCTTGGCTTGGGACTGAAGGACTGCCCTGGCCATGGCCCTCAAGGTCCACCCAGTGTCCCCCCCAGGGGTTGGGTGGACATGGCCCCTCCTCCCTCTAGACCCTCAGAGCTGTGAAGGTGCCAGCCTGGCAGACCGAGAAGGTATCACAGCCCCCTGTGCACAGCAGGCTTGGCACAGGCTGCCAGGGAGACAGATGGGGTGCCCCTGGGGCTTGGCATGGGGACCTTGAGGAGTAGGGGGGGAGAGGAAGAGAAGGGAAGAATGGAAAAATGAAAGATGGCTGGCACCAGTAGTCATGGGGGCGCTCATACAGGCTCATGTATCTCATGCTCATGTGTATGCATCCATGTTCTCATGTGAGCCTGGACATGTGTGTGCACTCAGGTGAGATATTTCTAGGAGACCCAGCAGCCCAGGTGATGGTGGGGTAAAAGGCACCCTGCTGGCAGGGACAATGGGGCACCCGATGCTAAGTGGGCAAACATCTCCACCTCCCTCCCACCCCACCCCCACAGGTCCAAGTCTGCCTGCCTGCAAGGGGGTCCTCAGGGCCTGGTCCCCAGGTGCCCCCTCCTTGCCCCTCATGGTCATTGGCTAGGGATCCCAAACACTCAAGTCTTCCCTTGTCATTGTAGTCACTGACATTGTCACCGAGGGCTGCCTGGGACCAGAGGCAGGGGTGTAGACAGTGTATGTATGGGGGTGGGGGGGAAGCAGCGTAGACAGTGGGACAAACGACAAGCCTCCGGCAGGTATGAAAAAGAACACATTGTATTTGGTTTACAATGAATGAGATTTCCACAGGGGAGAGGGGTGGGGATGCGGAGGAGACTCCCCCCAGTCTGTCTCTTCCCACAGCAGCCCAGGCCACATGGGCTGGCCGTGTGTCCAGCGTCCTGCACCATGATGCCGTGGCAGCTCATACACCAAACAGGGCCAGATGTGCTCAGCATAGTCTTAACGTGTTCAAGGGGCTGCTCCCCCCTCATGTGGTCTTGGACACTCAGCCTTCTATGTGCTATCACACAGTTCTGACATTCAATGCTCCACGAACGTGACATCTAATGTCTGATTCATGACAGGGCCAACACTTGACGGGACACAGACATTCCACATTTGACAAAACCTCATGTGTTCAACACTAGACACGACAAAAAGTCCCATGTGTCCAACCTTCCACGCAGCCTCATGTGGCCAACACACAGCGGGACGTCTGACGCCCCACGTGGCTGGGTACAGTCCACATGGCCTGCCGGGGAGGCTGATTCACTGGCCACTCTCTGGGCCGGTGATCAGAGCTGTAGGCAGGCAGAGGCATGGACCCTCCACCACACCCGCCAAGGTCCTCAGCTGTGGCCATATGCAGGAGCCTGGTGGGGGGTGGGGGTGGGATGGGAGCAGGTAGGTGGGGGCTAGGCTGCTCCATCCCTCTTGCTGGGGAAAATCGTACCGAATTTTGTCTCTCACCTCCTGGGAAAGATACAGAGAGGCTCGAGATGCCAACGGATGGCAGCTGAGTGATAAGGACAGGCAGGTAGATACTCAGACCTCAGGCAGCTCAGAGCTGGCACAGCGGGCCGGTTTCGGTACCCTAAGACGTCACAGGACGTCAAGATGGCCAGTCCTGAGAGCCAGAGAGAATCTCAGGGGTGAGCCTCAGGCCCCCAGCTGGCTGGCCATGCACAGAAAGAACCAGGGGTTGCTGTTGACTTTGAGCCTGGTTCAGTCCCTCCACAAGCATCAGGGGATCAATAAGGCACGTTTACAAATCACTTAGGAAATACCCCAAACGCTGTGGCCTGTGGGTGGCTGGTGTCTTGGCAGCCTGGAGTCCAGCTGGCCCCTGATCACCCAGAACTCATCCTGTTGATGCCCACAGGCAGCAGGAGTGGGATCCCCTGAGGACTTGGCTCATCTCCTCCATGCTAGTTGGGCGGGCAGGAGTGGTGCAGCAGCCCTCGGCCATCTTGGGCTGGGAGGGAGCCCTCTAGGGGGCCCCGGGCCCCAGCCCTGGCCATGCCTCTTGAGGCTACGAAGGCGACGTCTACATTTCTAAGAAGAGAGAGGTCTACTGACACCCACAGGAGAGCGAGCACGTGCGCAAGCTCCATCAGAATGAATTTACAGTTCAAATCCTTTTCACATCTCACTTGGCTGATCCACAAAACCACAATTTCTCTTTCTTGTAGAATTGTACATTTTAAAATGGGACATGATCATCCTCAGACGAGGAGAGAGGAGAACGATTGGCAGAGCCGGGCAGGAGGTGTCAGAGGTCTGTGACCTTGTTCTCCAGAGCCGGGCAGGGGTGTCAGAGGTCTGTGACCTTGTTCTCCAGAGCTGCTGCAATCTGCTGTAGGCGGAAGGCCAGCTGCATCTTCTGGGCTGCAGTGTCCTGCTCCAGGGCATTGATGATCTGAGGGGGGTACACAGGACGATGAGCTGAAGAGTCCCAGCGACCTCGGTGCAGGGGCTGCTGAGGTGGTCTGAGGGACTCCCCAGGGCCCCAATTCAAGGCTCCAAGGGCAGCCACGGGCCCTCCCCCATCTCCAGCCCCCCTGCTTCCTAGCACCCTCCACCTACCTCATCATAGTATTTCTGTGTATACTGGTACAGCTGATGCAAGGCCACGAGGGTGTTCAGAGAGTCTGTGTGTGCCTGTGGGGAGACATCAACCAACTCTGTGACCATCAGGGAAGGGAAGGCACAGGAGGCCAGAGCAGGGACAGGGGGACAGCACAGTTGGAGAATGTGCTAATGGGTCTTCTCTGCTGGGAAGGGAGGTAGAATTGGGTCTTCAGCACACGTTAGGGCGCACACACACACACACACACACACACACACACACACACACGCACACATGTGCACCCATCATCTACACAGCCACAGGTTCTCAGACAGACACCCAACATCAGGAGGTTACAAACAGTCACAGTCACATAGCAAGACAGCCACACATGTGTGCACACATAATCCCAGCCCCATCCAGGCGTCCCTTTCCCACTCCAAAGCCACCCACACAGCTGCTGCAACAACCCTGAACCCCTAACCCATTTTCTGCTTTCCCTCCCCTCTCCTCATTTCCATACCCCCCACGCCTCATTAGCATAACTTTGCGTTCCCAGCCCATTGAGCCTTGGCCCAGGCCCAACCCTACAATGAAGCAGTCCCCTTCTCCCCCCCAGCTATGGCAGGTGACTCATTGGAGAAGGTGGGGGGGGGTCTGGCTGGGGAGGGGCCCCATTCATTGAGATAGGGGAGGAGAAAGAGAAAGAAAAGGCTGCTCCCTCACTCCCCCTTCCTTACCCGGGAAATCTCGGCTAAGTGGGTGTTCATGTCCTGGTCGCTCACTTGTACCATCTGTCGGATCCCTCGGTAGTAGCTGGAGGGACAGACAGTCAAATGGACGGATGAGTAGAGAGGTCACCAGCTGCAGAGGGACTAAGGGGTCCGGCGCTTCCCACTAAACCTGGTCTCTCCAGCCACTCACCTACCTCCCTGTGCAGGTTGAGGCCACACGAGGCCCCTGGTCAGACCCCCCCTTGGCCAGACCCAAGACAGGAGCATGCATGCAGGGACCATGGCCCAAGCAGAGAGGGTTCTGGGAAGAGCAAACTGCTCTCTGTCCCAGGCTCTAAGGCCAGAGAAAAATAAGTAGGGGAGGGGCCAGCTAGGTGGCACAGTGAAAAGCACCGGCCCTGGAGTCAGGAGGACCTGAGTTCAAATCCGGCCTCAGACACTTGACACACTTATTAGCTGTGTGACCTTGGGCAAGTCACTTAACCCCAATTGTCTTGCCTTCCCCCCTCCAAAAAAAAAAAAAGTAGGGGAGAGGGCAGGATAGGGGCATACTCACTCCTCCACCATCTTCTTGTAGGTGGAAATCTCTTTGGCATAGAGCAGTTTGTTACTGGGAGAGTCCTGAGAAAGAAGAGGGATGTCAGTGACCCCCAGGCCCAGCTGTCCCTAAAGTACCCAAGGGGCTCAAGGAGCCTTCCTGGCACTTCCTTGGAAGGAGCAAGAGACTAGCTTACACCCATCTGACAAATGAAGAAAGTGAGACCTGGAGAAGGGAAGAGAGTCATACCAAGATCCTGGACCCCAAGCTCATGGAGGCACAGATTGTGCCTGGGGAGAAGGGGAAGGTTGTCCTGGGCAGGCAGAGGAAGGAGTGAGCAGGGGAGAGATGGGTTGGGGGGCCAGATGAGCAGGGCAGAGGTAGGGGGTTGGAGAAGAGGGCTGGCTCTTGAGGGAGACTTGCCCAGTTGGGGCACGGGGAGCTGGCTTCTGGCACCTCCCCAGAAGTCCTGAGAGCCATTGGCTCCAGCCAGAACAGCGGCCAAACACTGCCCAGGGGGAAAGTGGGCCCCTGGCAGAGGAGCTGAAATCCAGTCTGAGCTTTTTCCCCATGTTGCTGTGTGGACCATTTTCCCTCTCTGATTCTTAGCCTTCCCCATCTGGAAACTGAGGCAGGGAGGTCACCGAGAAGATGCCAGAGTGATCCAGGTCTCCTGAATGACCAAATGGCTTTTTTCATTTTTTTTTTTTAATTTTTGTCAAGAGGGACAGGTGGCCAGGTAGGGAGGAGGGAAGGGATTACTGGGAAATGAAGGTGATATAAAAGCAAGATAGCAATGGGATAAGATCAAAGCACCCCACCCCCCAAATAGGCTTCCAAGCCCACAGTCAGGCCCCACCCCGGCTAGGTGGTGCTGTGGAAAGAGCATTGATTCAAATCCTTCCTTAAGGATTTACTAGCTGTGTGACTCTGGGCAAGTCACTGCTCTGTGCCTCAATTTCCTCATATGCCAAATGAGGCAGCTAGACTCAATGGCCTCTCATTCTAGCTCTTACAGTCCCTACAAGCTGACATTCTCAGCTCTGAAATGTGGCTCCCCGTCCCCACACTGGGTGTCTGAGGGGCTGTGAACAGCCTTCCAACCAGATAAAGGCCTGAGAGCAGAGAATGGGGAGAAGCTCCCCCAGCCCATCCTGGATGGATGCAAAGCACCAGTCTAAGAGGGGCCCCCTCCAAGGCCTCATAGCTCTCAGCTCAAACGGAGGAGGAGAAATCAGGGGTTGGGGAAAGACCAGGCTTTGGGGAGGCCCAAGGGGCCACTCACCCTGCTCAGCTTGTGTTCTGTCCGAGTGCAGGCATCCATGAAAGTCTGAGCGATGACCGACAAGGAGGAGTCAACGACTTCTGGGACGTGGACATCAAAGATGAAATGAGGATTCTTCAAGATGTTCACCCAGAATCGGAGTGGTAAACTGAGGGAAGAGGGCAGACTTAGGGAGACCACAGGGTAAACTGAGGGAGGAGGCCACAGAGAGGCCCCAGACTTGGGGGAGACCACAGAGGGTAAACCAAGGGGGGTCAAATAGCATGGTGACAGGGGTACATCCAAGGGTGCAGGAGCTAGCGGGAGAAAGACAGAGCAGAATTCAGGGTCACCCTCAGCCCCGCCATGGCAGTAGAATGGGCAGAGTCGCCAGGCTGTCGTGGCTTTCCAGATGTGGATAGGGCCCCCTTCCCTCCCGGCCATCACCTATTGGTTTTCCAGATGTGAATCGTGTCTTCATCCTTGATCTCCTGTTTCTCTGCCTGCTCATCCAGGAAGTCAAAGAAGTATTTGACGGCCGGCGGGACAGTTGGGCTGGGGGTCAGGACGCTGTGGAAGAAGTTATCTACAAACTGCTGCAGTGTGCCCTGCGGGGACAGGAGAGAAGCCGGAGTCAGAGGCTGCTGGCAGGAGCACAGCTCCCAGCCCCGGTTCTGAGGGCAGGCGGGCGGGCGGACACACCTTCACGGAGAGCAGGCGGGTCAGGTAGATCTCCGTTATAGCTTTGGTCCTCTCTTTCTCCTTCATGCTACCCCTTTTGGATTTCCCTTCTTCCACCTCATCTGTGGGCCTCACGAGGTGCCACACTCTGTTTTCCTCCTCCAGAAGGGCATGGCCTGGAGTGGGGAGAGGGTGGTCTGAGAAGGGTGTGGAGTCCCGGGAGCCAGGAGAAATCAGAAACAAGGATCTCCCTCCATCAGGAAGCCCCCTTGGACTGTGGCACCACCCAGCAGCCTGAGAGCTTCTAACTCCTCTAAGCCCTTGAGGGTTCTGGAGGGAACTGAGGCACGAAAGGGAAGTGAGTGGCCCATCAATGGTGACAAGGAGGAAAGAGATAGGGGAGGGAGAAGAGGGCACTCACGTTCTCCGGGCAGGTCCTGCTGGCTGTCCTCGGGCTGCTGGGAGATCCCCATCTTGGAAAGGATGAGGGTGGCCCCATCTCGGACCTGGCAGGACATGACTGTCATGTAGCTCTAGAGCTTCTGGGACCATGGCCCCCTCCCATGGTCACCCCCAGGACTGATGGCCTCCCTGGCCCAGCTAAGGACCCAGGGCATGGCTGAGATGGTGAGGGACCCAGGGGATGGGGGAATGTGGCTGAGATGGTGAGGGGTCCAGGGCTGAGATGGTGCGGGCCCATGGGATGGAGAGAATGTGGCTGAGATGGTGAGGGGCCGTGGGATAGGGGGAACATGGCTGAGATGGTGAGGGGCCCAGGCCGTGGCCAAACTTACATTGTAATGCATGAGTGTATTGATCCGTTTCCAGCGGCCATCACGCTGTGAGGTGAGATCCAAGTCTGACAGGATCTGGGCCGTGGATCCAGGACGCCACTCTGTGGGGAGACAGCTCAGCTCACTTATGTGTCATGACATGCCACAGGGTTCAGGTGACCCATTTTAAAAATGCCAAATCCGACAAAGGAATCCTTCACCTTAGCAATTTTCTGGAGTGACATCCTGTGTAACCTGAGCCTGAGCAGGAGTCACCTTTACAACCTCCCAGGCAAGTAGGGGGCCAGCCTCCCAGTTCATCAGCCTCTTTGCCTCCCATGACCTGCCTCTTGCCTTCACGTCAGCCCCACAAAGGGATGGCTAGAGTTTCATCTTCTCCCTCCATCACCTCTATGTCTGCTCCGGCCAGGACCCGGGATTCGGAGCGTCCGCTCTTGGGCCACAACATCCCATTCTGCCATCTCTCCCCTGGCCCAGGATTCCCCCCTCCCCCACTCCTCTGTTCTCTAGGCCCACCAGCCCTGCTCTGTTCATGCTGGGGTCCCCCTCCTAATCTTGGCCCATCAAGATTCAGAGACAGATTCAGAGACTTTCTGCCCCTTCTACTCACACCTCCCCGATCCCAGCCCCACTCAGTCCCTGCCAAACACAGTCCTGCACAGCTCCCACCGTCTAGAGAAGTCACATGACCAAAGTGACCACAAATGCCTTGTCTAACTAATCTCACCTGGGCTCTGCACACACAAGATGATCCTTTTATGCCTTCCTACTGATTCTCTGTCCCACTCCCCACAGCTGATGTTTCAAACATTCTCTCCTCCAGCCACCCACTGGGCCTTCAAAGCCCTCCTAGGCCAGCAGCTTGTCCCCCGAATGTTGTCCTCTCCCCATCCCCAACCCCACCCCCACCCCATTCTCTCTCCCTCCCTGTGTCTCTCTCCCCCTCCCTCTCTCCTCTCCCTCTCTCCATATCTCTCTCTCTCTCTCTCCATCTCTCTCCCTCTCTCTCTCCCTCTCTCTCTCGTCCTCTTTTCCCACTGCCTCTAATCATGTCCATCTTTAAGAAAATTTGCCCTTTACTGTACTATGGCCTCAAAACTCCCTGTTGCCCAGCCTGGCCACTTTCTCCCCTCCTGCCTTCATTTCTCTCGCTCTGCTCCCCTGTGCACTTGAGCTCATCCTTCAGCTGAAATTTCTCTGTCCAAGGTTCCTGGTGATCTCCTTCCTCATCCGAGGCCCTGGGAGCCCTCCTCCTCTTCCTTGCCTGGCACTGCTGACCTGTCTGCCCTCCCTCCCATCCTCCAGGACAGTCTCCTCCCTAAGCTTCTGGGGCACAGCTTTCTCTGCTTCTTTTCCTACCTGGGGCCTGCTTCTCTATCTGGCTCCAAAATGCCTTTCTAGATAGGTCACAGAAATTCCTTCCCCTTTACCCGGCTCCAGGTCTCTGTCTGGGATGCCTTGGTTCTGAGCCCGCCTCACCAGCCCATGCCCAGCCCGTGCGTGCGTGTGTGTGTGTGTGTGTGTGTGTGTGTGTGTGTGTGTGTGTGTGTGTGTGCTCACGCACGTGTATGTGCACTCGCACGTGTGTGCATACCCAGGACGACGCTCTCAGCCTTGGGCCACCTCGAGCAGGGCAGTGTTCGATACACTTGGTCAATGATCTTCTCCTTTACTTGGGTGATGGTGTCACAGTTGAGGACTTTGACAGGGATGGCATCTACACCTTCCTCCTGAACAATAACATTCACAGTCTGTGGGAAGATGGGTTGTATGGGTTGGACAGGGCCCTCAGGGTCTGCCATCCCTTCCAGGCCAATGCTCCAATGGTCAGTTCCCAGGCCCTGTTCTGTCCCCCTCCAGGCTCTCTGAGGGTAGGGCTGGGTTTCCTCTTGGTCTGGGAGCTCCATCTGAGCCCTTTCTTTTCTCAGGAGGGGGTGGGGTGGCATCTCCCTTCAGGTGGCTATCCCCACCCCTCCCACTGAACCCCTCTGGCAGAGATGCCGATTGGAATATCTGGTCTCATCCTTAGCCAGGATAATCTCCAACTCTCCATTAGTGAGGGCTCCAGCCCCAGAAAGGAAAAAAGGCCCACATCTTGCCTCTCCTGCCATGTCCACGGACAGGGCACACTAAGGCTCTCATTAGGAATAACTGGAAGAGGCACATTTCACAGGCTCCAGCTTCCACGAGGCCTGAGGCCTCAGTGACATGATAGGCCTTGGAAACAGACACATCAGCAAAGAAACAATTCAGAAAGACACTAGCAGCTTAGTGGAACAATGGTGCCTGGAGTACCCTTCCCCACTCCAGGAACTAGAAAGATTGTCCTTCAGGGCCCGAGAAGGCAGCCTGGGGAAGGAGTGGGGGGAGCAGCTGCTGAGAGCCCAGGATGATGGATGGAGCACTTGGAGAACATCAGCCACGGCTAAACAGGCACGGCTGAGCCCACCTGGGTCCCACATGCAGTCACACCCGCACGCACATGCGCGTGTGCAGCCCTCTAGAGGAGCATGGTGGGGGATGGGCCCTGGGGCTCACCAGTGGGATGTACTCCACATCATCCCCCAGCAGCCCTGTGTCGTTCAGGGTGTACTTGGCCTTCCTCTGCACAGCGTCCACGGGGCCCTTCTCCACTTGGTGCTTAATGGCCTTGAAGAGCTTGTAAAGCGGTTCACCAGCAGTGTCCTGGAAGAAGACGCTGAGTCAGTCTGGGCCCTCGAGGGCATGGGGACCAGGCCACAAAGTCATGCTTTTTTGTCTCGTGCCCCTGCAGGCTCCAGCCTGGCTCCCGATTAGCACCAGAAGGGGCGGAAGCTCCAGGCAATGAGGTTGGGTGATGGGTTTGGGAGCCAAGGGCAGACACTGGCCACAGACGGTAGCCCCACCACAGTGGGATCTGTGGGACTAGGAGGGACTGAAGAACCCCTGGAGGTCAGCACCCTACAGAGCTCCTGGTTTCCCCAAAGTCTTTGCCAGGGTGCCCCACCCCCCCAAAATGGAGGGGACCCAGTTGGTCTCACCTTGAGATACTGATACAGACAAATGGACATCCAGTTGGACAGCATTCTCTCCACCACAGTCTCTGACCTGGAAACAGAAGGTGGCCAGAAGGGCTCAGTACCCAGCCCTGAGCTGTGGCCACTGACAGGTGGGGAAGGCTGCTTGGGCTTGGCCAGTGTTGGACAGGAGTGGCCGGAGCTCAGTGGCCACCCCCGGTCTCACCATTTCTCAGCCTGGCTCCCTGAACCTCCCTAACCAACAAACACCTCAAAGATGTGTCAGCCTGGAATCCCCAGAGAAGGAGTGACTGCCCCGTCATGGGATGGAGCTGGACAGTGACCACAAACGCCTTGTCTAATCTCACCTGGGCTCTGGACACACAAGAAGATCCTTTTATGCCTTCCTACTGATTCTCTGTCCCACTCCCCACAGTTGATGTTTCAAACTTTCTCTCTTCCAGCCACCCACTGGGCCTTCAAAGCCCTCCTAGGCAAGCAGCTTGTCCCCTGAATGTTGTTCTCTCCCCACCCCTACCCTGTTCTCCCTCCCTCCTTCTCTCCTTCTCTTTCTCTCCTCTCTCTCTCTCTCCCTGTGTCTCTCTCCCCCTCCCTCTAGAGAGAATCTAGCCCCCCTTGGATTTTACAGAGGTAAACTGAGTGCCAAGTTAAGTGATTGCCCATAGTCACAGAATTGGTGAGCTCTGGTGCTGGGACTCTAACCCAGTCCTGAGGGCTCCTGACCTTAGTAAAGTCTTTCTCTCACACACACACACACACACACACAGACAGACACATGCACGGACACACACTGACACACACAGACATAGACACAGACACAGAGAGAGAGAGAGAGAGAGAGAGAGAGAGAGACACACACACACACACACACACACACACACACACACACGCACTCGCGCGCGCGCGCGGTCGTTCCCATCCATTGAAGATTATTTAAATGCTTCCTCTTTACAGGATGCATGTCCTTTGGCTTAGGGATGCAGAGGGCCGGTTCTCAGAGTCCAACAGGGCAGAGGGTGTGAGGGTGGGGGCCCTGAGAGGTCAGGCAGAAGGTGGCACTCGAATCAGTCTAAGATCTTAAGCTGGAAGGGACCTTTGAAGCCATCTAGGCTTCATCCTCAAGTAAGGAAACAGAGCCAAGAGAGGGGACTTATCCAAGGACATGTAGCTAGAAAGGGCAGAATGAGGCTGGGTCAGGTGGGGGAGGGGAAAATCAAGGGCATTTACAGGTTTTAAGCCTGGACACTGGGCTCTCAGCAGTTCCTCCTTGTCAGTCTGATAGCCACTAGCCCAGTGCCTGGCACACAGTAGGTGCTTAAGAAATGCTGACTGACTGATGGACTGACAGTCCCTTGGAACATCAGCTGTATTTTCTCACAGGCTCCTGAACCCCTAAAGACACAACCCCGGATTATCTTACAATGAACAGCTCTGGTGCCAGGCACCTGATCACACGGGATGAAAGGTGCATGGGGTTGCAGCCCCAGTATGTGTAGCTCAGACAGACACACAATGACAGTCTTCCCCACCAGGCATGTCGCACACAGCCTCACCAGGTCACACATGGCTCTGCACACACATGATGACCTCCTCACCAAAGCACATGCTCTGTGATGATATCCATGGATTCCCTCCCTCCCACAGCCCAGTGGCCTCCAGTACCTCCTCAGCATCAGCTTGGGGTTCTTGGCCCCCACATACTGGTCCATGAGCTCCAAGAAGAGTGTCCGCATGATGTCTGTATAGTACTCCAGCTTCCCGTGCAGAGCCACCGTCAGCAGGGACGCAAAGTAGACCTTGGCCCGGGCTGAGAATTCCCGCTGGTTCTCCAGTGTGTGGATGAACTGGGGGCAGGCAGAGCAGGGGCAGAGATGCCCATGACCTCACCCTTCAGGGACAAAACCTGCCTACAGGGCAGACTTTTCATGCCCACCCCAGTGCCCAGAGCTATGAAGAGTCCCATGGACAGAAGAGGCAGTGTGTCCCACTTGGGGCCTGTCACTACCTGGCTTTCTTTCAGGTCTTAGGAAGGTACAGGGCTATAGGGTTTGCCTGGAGTGAGGGGACTCTGTGCTCCCCCCCATTGGGTACCCCCTGAGGGCAGGGCCTGGGGCTGCTCATTCTCTGACCCCCCCAGACTGGGCGCCCCCTGAGGGCAGGGCCTGGGGCTGCTCCTTCTCTGACCCGCCCCCCCCAGACTGGGCACCCCCTGAGGGCAGGGCCTGGGGCTGCTCCTTCTCTGAACTCCCCCAGACTGGGAGCCCCCCAAGGGCAGGGCCTGGGGCTGCTCCTTCTCTGACCCCCCCCATTGGGAGCCCCCTGAAGGCAGGGC
Source organism: Trichosurus vulpecula (assembly GCF_011100635.1). Classification (NCBI taxonomy): domain Eukaryota; kingdom Metazoa; phylum Chordata; class Mammalia; order Diprotodontia; family Phalangeridae; genus Trichosurus; species Trichosurus vulpecula. Next base: position 303,408,103 of record NC_050577.1, on the reverse strand, counting down.
CTGGGGCTGTTCCTCCCCTGCCTCCATGCCCTCCCATGCCTCTGTAGCCACTCACATTGATGAGGAAGGATTTACTGTTCAGCAGGTTAGAGAACTGGTTGAGTGCCTGCTCTACCGTCTGCCTTCGAGACTCAGGGATGTCCAGCTTCCCTGTGATCATGACGTCTTTGTCGCCATCCTTGGAGGGCAGGAAGAAGACCCGGTCTGTGTAGGTCTTATAATCGAGCACAGGGATCCCGGCCTCGTGCACATCATTGGTCTGGTCTTCCATCTCAATCATCAGGTCTGGAGGAGTCGCCAGAGTCAGGCCAGGCTGGGGGGCCCCTGGGAGCTTACCGCCTGTCCCACCCGCTCATGTCCGAGCCATCTGGCGATGGTCACGTCCCACCCCCGCTGATCTTGCCTCCTCTGGCCTGCTCAGTGACTCAGTGCCCCTCCTCTGCCACCCCAGCCTCTCTCTACATGAAGTCTCATCTTTCTCCAGCAGAGCCTGCGTCCTCTCTCCTCTCTGCCACAGAGGTGCCAATGGACTTCTGGGCACTTGGGGAATGATCAGTAAATACCAGGCACTCAGCCACGGAGAGACCCTGTCCTGCCCTAGAAAAACCCCCTTCTTCCCAAGGAGTGAGTATCCACATCTAGCATCAATTCTGCTGGGGCTCCAGCAGAGGGGACAGAAGTGGGGGGGGGGCAGCTCTAAGGAAAGGGACCAGAAGGGCCTGAGTTGCTCCTGGATGGCCCCACAACAGCAGGGCATGTGAGGACAAGGCAGGAGAGGCAGCCCCAAGGGCTGAGCTAGTCAGGAATCTCCATCCCAACTTCCTCCACAGCACTCATCCATCCTGCGCCTGCCTAAGAGTTGACATCTCATGTTCCCTTGTTTTCAGTTGTGTCCAACTCTCTGTGACCCCATCTGGGGTTTTCTCAGCGGAGATACTGGAGGGGTTTGCCATTTCCTTCTCCAGATCATTTTACAGATGAGGAAACTGAGGCAGGCAGGGTTAAGTGACTTGCCCAGGGTCACACAGCTAGTAAGTGTCTGAGGCTGGGTTTAAACTTCCTGATTCCAGGCCCAGCTGCCTAGCGCTGACTTTACAATGCCCCTTGGCCCCAAGAACAAGCAGTCAGGAGACCTTTGCTGCTCCCCCCCCACCTGTGAACTCCTTCTTGCATCGGTCCCGGACACTTTCCTCCAGGCCTTCCAGCTGAGACTTAATCTTCTCATACTCGCGTTCGGCCTGTTGACTCTTGCGCCTTTGGGGAGAAGCCCAAGACGAGCTGGTCAGTGGCCCCCACCCCACATTCCTTCCTGACAGCAGAGAGGGAGGCTGAGGGGCTGGGAAGGGGCCCTACGGCCTAGAAGTGGATGAGGCTGGCATTGGGAGACACTAAGTGGCCGAGTCCCATCCCCTGCTGAGGCTCTGGCACTTTGGGGGGTGGTTCACTAGCAGTGCTCCCCACCCCTGTACCCCAGGCACAAGCCTAACGTTCAGTGGCCATGGAAGGCAAACAAAAGTCTCTGAGATTGTTTGTAGTTTGGGATCAGCTGTCTCAACAGCCCCCTGCCCCAAGGTGGATGATGGGGAGCTGGGGGTGCCCAGGAGCCCAAGGAAGAGGAAGAAAGGATGATTTGGGGGTGGGGATTGGGGTCTAAGCCTGGCTACGCCCAGGAACTGGGCTCAAGGGCATGTAGAAGGAACTGGGGCCAGCCCCAAGGCAGCCTGGGAATGGAGGAGGCTGGGGGGAGGGGCAAGCTTTACCAGTAGCAGTAGATGGAGAAGGCGATGATGGCCACCATGGGGATGATCACCAGGGGCAAGATGATGCTGAGGGGCATGTCACCCATGCGAGTGTCATACTCTACGCGGCCTAGGACCCACTCCCTGGCACCAAACTTTACCTGGACCATAAAGGACAGGCCTGCTTAGGACATAGGCCCTGCACATGTGGGCACGAGGTAGGTGTGCCCTGCCACACACCCAGCGGGGGTGGCCGGACATTACACATGTAAGCCTGCATTCATGAGATGGGATCACAAGATGGGTCAGCGTGGGTCCTGACACAGATCACAGACCAATGCATCCCCCGGCGGCCCATCCCGGAGGGACGGGGGCAGTGCTCTCTCTTCAAGGAGCCTTACTGGTCTGTACCACCAAGCCTTCCTGGCAATGGTGTGTGCCTCGCTAGTCTGAGTGTTCACCTCCTGCCATAAGGGGGCAGCACAGGGCCGGAGCTCCCTGAGGGCAGGCCCTGACTCACTTTTCTCACACAGTTAATGCAAATGGTAAATGTTACAAAGCATGCACCCGGGAGGTACATCTCAGCACAAACCACGGGTCTGGAGGGTGCTAGGTGCCCCATAGCCCCAGTCAGGCCCCCGTGTGCACCTAAAGACTGTTCTGAAAGCCCATTCACTTATACAGACAAGCGCCCAAGACTAGCCTGGTGTCACAGGGGTCTGCTTTTAAACAGGTAAGAATGACCTATAACCAGTGCACCAAGGGCTCACATTGCAAACACAGGAACCCAAAGTTGGGAGAACTCATTTGTCCCTTTGAAGAGTCTTCCTGCCCTCCCACCCCCTTGCCTAGACTTCCACCCCCATGATTCCTGGGTTCAGAAATCCCTTTGTTCAGAGTTTAAGCAAGGCCGGCCTTAGCCTGCCCTCTAAGTGCCCCTCAGGAGGAGGAATGCCGTACAGGTTCATCTGCTCCCAGCTGTCAGACACCCTCTGTACCACCTGAATGTCCCAGGCTGGGCCATGGAGGAGCTGGGCCACAGGAGGCTGGGCCGTGGGAGGGGCATCAGCCCGAGAATGGGCTTTCACCCTTTCAGCTATGAGTAACAAGCCAAGTGGAGTCCTCAGACACCTGTTCTAAGGAATGTACAATGAATACATCCCCTCCCTGTGTGTAAAGGGGCATTGCTGAAGCAACTCCCTTCAATGTCAAAGTCTGAAGGATGCAGTCAGAAGCATGAGTTGTTTCAAATGGTCCCAGCCTGGCATCCGAAGCCTCAGTATAGAAGGGACGGGCCTCCTGGCCACCCCACCTCCCCCCCCCCTCCCCCCGCCTCCCCCGTGCCAGTGCCTTCCTTCCTTTCCCCAAGTGAGCATGTGAGGGTGGGGAGTTAAGCCACTGATACCTTCAGATCACATGTCCCTCACTTCTCAGCCCCACCTCAGCAGCTGACTCTGTAGCCAGCTGGGAGCATCTGGGTGCCCCCCATGACTTACAATGAATTCAGGCAGGTTGTGGGTGGTATCCCGCTTCTGCCGCCGCTTGGGGGGTGGCTGTACCTCTGGGGGTTCACAGTACAGGTCTGTCTCAGTCAGTGTCTTCATGAAACATCGCTCAGCACCCACAAATGCCTCTGCCTCGTGGATGGTCATTGCCTTATTCAAATTGGTGCCCTGGGTGAAGGGGGATAGGTGAGAGAAGCAGGACAAAGTGGATAGTAGGTCAAGGAGGGCTTAGCCTTTTGCCCTACAATCCCTGAAGGCCCTGCTCTGCGGAGGGAGCTGACCATTGTATCCAACCCCAGTGGGCATGGGACATGGATGGATACCAGGAACCTGAAAACATGGCAGCTTGAAGGGCCTGGGAGAGCACCTTGGTCAAACCACATCTACAGATGACGAAGCTCAGGCCTGAGGCTTTCCTTGGCTGCCCCAGCCCACCTGGACCTCCGCCTCATCTAGGGCTTCATGGCTGCCCCATCCTGCCCCTTTCTGGCTGCTGTGTAAAGCCTCAGGGCCCCAGGGGTTGAACTACCTAAGGCCTGAGGCCTTCCTCGGCTGCCTCAGCCCCCCTCCTCCACCATCTAGGACTTCAAAGCTGTTAAAGTCAGTGCCCCATCAAGGCTGCCCCAAGGGGCCAGCTTCCTGAAGACAGGCCTCCATCTCCTCCTCACCCTGGCATGGATGAGCTTGTTGACCTGCTTCTTCACTCCATCAGTGAAGTTCTCAAAGGTGGGGTCTGGGACATACTCAAAGGCCCCCGCCTCCGTCTTCAGCAGGACCCGGTGGCCATCCATCTGGAGCAGTGTGGTGATGTTATAGGCCTCGGGCTCATCAGGGATTTGGGGGGATGAGAAGACGACTTTTGTGTCACTATAGCGGGTATACGTGGTCCCCACCACCTGTGGACCAAGACGGATGGTGTTACAAGGGATGGCAGCCCCTCCTTCCTTGGCCTGTGGGCCCCAGCAACTGGCTTTGGCTGCCCACCACTGTCAGATCTCTGGCTCTGAAGCAGGCTGGCCAAGCATCCTCGAAGTTGGCTATAAACTGAGTCTCTGTCAGCTGAACCCTCTTCTCCCAGACACAGGCTCCCACTCAGGTCCAGAACAGCCCTGGCTCCACTCCCCCCACCACTGGCGTCTGCTTTGTTTCTTCCCCCACCCCCACCATCCTTTCCATCAACAGTGAGTGCAGGCAGAAATTGCCATGCCCCCACTGGCTGTAGCAGAGGCCCTCTGAGTGGGGAAGGACACCCCTGCCCACCCCAAGGCACTCAGTCTAACTCGGATGGAAGCAGAGGCCCCTTCAAGCACATGTCAGACAAGCTGGCATGCTCCAATCTCTCACGTGGCATATACCCTCTACAACCTGAGCCTTGAGCTATCTCTCAGATGCTCCTTGGGACTCAGGCCTCCCTCCCTGGCTCAGTTTGTGTGAGGGGTGGGCATGGCTGGTAGAAGGGGGTGGGGAAGGCTAGGGAGCGACTGACCGTGGTGGCCCGGAGGGGGCTCTGAGCCTGCCTCTTCCTCCTCTTGCTCCAGGATCGGAGCGGCTCTGCAATGACGACCATTGAGAAGTTCTGGATCAGGTCAAATCCCTGGCCTGTGATGTTGATGTTTCGGCCTCCACTGGGGAAACCAAGGGCAAAGGGTTAACAGCACAGAGAGCACGTCTGCCTGCTGCCCACCAGCCCGTGGCAGCACACACCCTCACTTCCGGCTTCTTTTTCTCCCTCTAGGGTTTGGGAGGACATGGGGCAGCCTGGAAGTCCGGCTGGCCAGAGGAAGGGCTATCCAGCAAGCTAGTAATCACAAGCCCTCTGTGCTAGTGGGGCTCCCTACACACCGTGGTCCTCACTGACACGATGCCATTTAGAGACAAGCTTCAGACCCCTGCTATCCCAGGCAGGAAGGACCGGGGCCTCAAGTGCCCTGTGGAGGGAAGGGAGTCACCCTGACCTGTTCCTCGCTCCCTGGCTCAGACATTGGTCTGCCCACAGGCCAAGTGGCTTAGAGATCAGAGGCAGACTCTTGAGACTTCCACCCACCCACCCCAACATATGGGGGGCAGAAAGCTGAGCCTGGGGGACCACGCAGCAGTAAGCAACATTACACACTAAGTGCGTTAGAGAGGGCAGCCTAGTGAGGGTTGGCACTGTTTGGAAAACCGCAGAGCTGAGCCAGAGTGGGAGAGAAGGGGCAGGGAGAGGCCTGAGTCAGGCCTGGGGTTTTCCCAGAAGGTGCCCAAACCTGCCTCACTACATTCCTTCTGCCTTCCATCAGCAGTAGCAGGGAAAACACTGGTTTCTTGGGGACCCTTCCCTCCTGCCTCAGGCTTCCCACCCATCCCTGGCAGGGCCAAGGTCTGTGGAGGGGATATGGACAAGCCTGGAGGGTCTGGTCAGCTTTACTCTGGGATGACTGCATTTGGAGGGCAGGCTTGGGGGTAGGGGAGAATGGATCCATGTGTGTGTATGCATGTGTGTGCACATGTGTGTGTGTACACACAGGAGGGGCCTCCAAGTGGGTCTGTGTACCTCCACACAAGTTCGGGGCCCTGATTACCTGACGAAGCTCCTCAAGGGTTCAAAGGCCTTTAGCACAGGGTTCTCCCTGTAAGTGAAGGTGACTCGATTCCCTGCTGTCAAGGAGCTGCCATAGAAGACCTCAATGGGGACCTCCCCCAGGGCCTCATAGGGCCCTGTGACACATCGGATGTCTGGCCCAAATTCAATGCTGCAGGGAGAAGGAGAGGGTGGTCACTAGGCTAGCTGAGTAGCCTCCTCACCCTCTTCCTGGGTGCTTCCTGGGGCTCTGGGGTAGTGATACATACACCTCACAGGGCACACCCTTCTTGTAGTTGCCCAGGATCACCCGGATGTCCTCGGAGGAACCGGTGTCTAGGAAGGAGCCACTGATGACCAGGGTGGTCCCGCCAGCCTGGGGCCCCTGGGTGGGGTTCACCTCCATGGGTACTGGTTGCTGGGGAGGAGACAGGCCCAAGGCCCAAGTCAAGACTCTTGTCCCTGAGAACATTTGTCTGGGTTCTGCTGACCTACAGCTCCCTCAAAGCAGGGCACCATGGGGCGGGGGTGGGGGGGGGTGGGGAATCGCTGCTCAGTGGAGTTTCTTAGCAGTGTGTGAATGACTCAGTGGTTGAGTGTGAGGTGTTACCTGCCCTCTGCACTTGGCAATGGACACTCACATAGACAAAGAGACACAGACACAGAGACACAACACACAGAGACACAGAGACAGAGACACACAGACAATTCAACCCACATTTATTAAGTGCTTGCTGGGGGCTGAGAGCTGGGGAAGATACAGAGTTTTAAAAAGACATAGTACCTGCCCTCAAGGAGCTCACAGTCTAGAGGGAGAAGAGACACCAGCAGAGAACTCAGCAGGAAGCAACATTATATGGTAAAAACATTAGAAAGGGGCACCCACAGTGTGGGGGGCGGTGCACAGGTTCCCAGCTTGGGGTTCAGCCCTGGGACTTGGCTTTAAAGACTGGGGAATAGTTCATCAGATGAGGAGAAGAGGGGAGGGCATTCCTGGCACAGGGCACAGAGGGAGTAAACACACCAAAGGAGAGTACAAGATGTCACACATCTCAAGTGGAGAGAGTTGTCCAGTTTCACTGGAGCAGAGAGCATGGAGAGAAGTAGAATGAGATGGGGCTAGGAAGGCAGAGGGGCACCAAGCTGTGGAAGGCCTTGAATGCAAGCCAGGAGGCTGAAGATTACTCAGGAAGTAATAGGGAGCCACAGAAGATGAAAGGCAGAGACAGCTCCCTCCTTCCTGCAGTGATCAAACCTCGGCCATGCGCTCAGACCCGGGCCAAAGGCTTCCTGAGTCTCCAGCCTGGCTCCCTGAGCTGCCGCTCCGATCGAAACAGATGCCGCACATCTGGGCTCCATTGTGTGTCTCCCACAACGTCCCTTCCTCCCCCCAAAGCCAGGTTAAGCTCAAGCAGCCCCCGGGCCCGCAGGGCCGGCCCCTCACTCACCTGGTAGGTGAACTGGACGTGGGGAGGTGACTGGCCCAGTTTGCCGTTGATATCCACCTCAATCCCCCCCGTGAGGGCTTCCTCGGAAGGATCGACCTTGCACACAATCCTGGGGGGCAGAGGGGCATGGTCACAGATCCCACACCTTCTCTCCTCGCCACATATTCCCTTGGTGCTTCTAGCCTAATGGTTCCATAAGGGAAAGCCAGGTCCCTTGGCTCAGCCCCGATGCCCCTCCTGGGGTCTACATAGGCACCTTAGGTCATTTCAGCTCGCACTAGGGATGCAGAAGTGGCTTGGCAGAATAGAGAGAAAGCTGGCCTGGGAGTTCTGCCTCTGATATGCTGGCTGTGTGAGCTCAGGTGAATGGCCTAACCTCTCTGTACCCTCAAACAACACACAAGATTAAAAATCACATACATACATACATATTATATATGTGTGTGTGTGTATGTATATGTATTTTTATGTATTTCCCATCTGCAGGAGTACAAGGAGTTTTCATACTGGAACTTCCCTATGCCAAGGCACAGGGGGTACAAAGACAAAACAAATAGTGCCTGCCAGAAGGAGCTCAGAGTACAGACACACAGGGCTAAGTACAAAGGTTGCTGAGGGACAGAGAAGAAATCCAGGGAGGCTTCTCTGAGGAGGTGGTGGTGCCTGAGAGGCAAGCCTAGGGCCAGAGAGCTGTTGCAGCCTGGCTTAGCTGTGTGTTCCCATCAAGGGATAAGGGGGCCTCCCTCCTCCCCTACCACCCCAGGAAACAAGCGTGATAGACTTCGGGGACACTGTGGCCTCCTGCTTTGGCCTCAGGCCCATAGCAGGGCTGGCAGAGGGGCTCAGTGCCATCCTGTTACCTGGTAGACACAGAGTATTGGGCCTTCTGAAAATCGCAGTTCTTGCCAGCCACTGTGATCCTCTTGACGTCATCAGCTTGGATGCCCAGGTTAGATCCCAGGATGGTGACCTGGATGCCACCGCCCAGGGGGCCCGTCTCAGGTTTAATCTGGAGACAAACATCCAGAACAGTGAAAAGTAGGGAGGCCTCAGGTGCCAATGCAGAGAGGAGTGAGCTGGGGGTTCTAGTGCCCCTCACCTGCTTCCCTTTCCCCCCAATGTCTCTAAGAACAACCATGCCCATCACTTGTGTGCCCATGTCTGCATGCACGCTTGAGCGCGCGCGCGCACACACACACACACATACACACACACACTCGTGCGTGAATTCACAGCCCTCTGGTTCACCTACCACCACATAACTCTTGGAAGCCAGGGAGGGCGGGGGCTGGGGCTCTGGCTCCAGGAGCCAATCAGGAGCCAATTCCTTCCTGCCCCCTGGGGCCCCCACCCCTGAGCAGGCCTGTAGTAGTGAGGAGACCCATGCAAAGAGGGCATGATGGCCAAAGTCCCAGCACCTCCCACCCATGGCCACCTCCTTCCTCAGGATCATACAAGTAGGGAAGCTGTAGTCAGAGTGTCTGAGAACCACCACACTGAGATGTGTGTATGCATGTGTGCACTCATGTGCATAGACCCAGACCAAGAGGGAACACTTAGAAAACAGGCATGTGGCAAGCCCAAGGCCAGGGTCATTCCCCACCCCCCTGCCCCCGCCCCCCCAGACAGTATGTGTGTGGGGATGGGGGGCAGCAGGCCAGGGGCTTCACCTTGGTGATGACAGGGGGTGGGCACTCGGTGGTGATGTTGCTGCACAGGGCCTCATACACACACTGATTCCGGCCCCCACACCACACACAGTGGTAGTCGGGATTGGCAGCGTTGGCGGCCAGGCAGAGGCTACAGTCGCTGCGCCCAAAGGAGCAGTTGTACAGGGTCACTGTGGAAGGAAGAGTGTTTGGGAGGGAAGAAGAGCTCTGGTTGAAGCACCTGACCCGACCTGCTCCCTTCCTCCCAATCCAGGGCCTGCATCCCCCTCTTCCCAGGCCCCACCCCATCCATGCAGCCCCCAGCCCCCTCCTCCCAGGCCCCACCCATCCTGGGCCCTCAAGCTCCTGGTCCATGAAGGCCTCACCCTCCAGTTTGCTGTCGATATTCTTCCCATAAGATTTGACGTACAAGTTCAGAGGCAGCGTCTCGTTCCCATCATAGGATAACTGAGAAATGAGACAGGGGCCAGGAGGCCCAGTGGCTACGAGCTGCCGGGCTCCTGCCCCTGGGGTGGCCCCTGGTAGCTCACAGCCCCAGGGGCACTGGCCTAGGCCGGAGGCTGGCAGAGCGCTCCCAACACATAAGGAACTGATAGATGCTCCCTACCATGGCCGCAGGGATACATTGTATCCCTAAACAGGGCTACAAAGCCTGGCTAGATAGCTACATTATATCACACTTTGCTCCACTTGCTACACTGTGTCCATGCAGGCAGGGCCCAGCCATTCCCTCCTCTCCCTCCTTCACTGGTCCCTTAACTCCTTACTGCCCCCAGCCCTGGCTCTCTGGGTCCTTTCCCAGTTTCTCCTAATGAAAAGACATCCCCTCCCCTCCTCTGCCCTCCAAACTGGCTCCCTCCTCTCCTTGGCCTTTCCTCCACAGAGTCCAAGGTCACCTACCTCCCCACCTACTAAGTGTGGTCCCACTGAGCCCCACGGCTTATCCATCATCCCTCAGGCCCAGGCTCCCCATCTACCCCTGGCCAGCCTGATCTGGCCATACCTTGGGGGTGGTGAAGGTGAAGGTGCCAGACTCCCCGGTTCTCACTGGCTCCTCAAATTTCAGCTTCTCGCTGCCCACGTGCAGGGAGGACATCTGGTGGGTAGGGGAGGTAAGGGAGATATCTGACATTCAGATACCAGTGCTGAGGCCCAAGCCCCTGGGGAGGGAGAAGGGGGCAAGGAGCTCTCGGGGGCCCCTCACCCTCACCCAGCCCCCTCAGATGGGGCCTAATCCAAGGCCCAGGGCTATGGCAGCCTGAGGTGTACACTGGACTCCAGGGCTCCCAGGGGAGCTTCCACAGAGAAGACAGACCCAAAGGGGCCATGGGTAATGCCAGCCTTCTTTATGGATACATTTCCATCACTCAGTCAGAGTCTGCTAACTTCTTCATCTCCCATCCCATCTCCAGCTCCCAAGTCTTTGCACAGGCAGCCTCATGGGCCTACAATGCCATCCCTCCTCATCTATGCCGCTTGGAACCCGACCCCCCATCAGAGCACAGCTACCTCTAAGGAGCCTTTCCTTATTCCCTCCTGGGTGCTAGCCCTCGCTGACTTGACTTCTCATCTCTTCTCTTTCTAAATTGCTTTGTGGACTCTGTCTTATGGTATGCCATAAGACTCTGTCTTATGGTATCACTGAGGAGAGTGGAAGCTCTTTGAAGGTAAGGAGTTTTTGCTTTTTTCTTTGTCCCTTCAGGGCCTGACACATAGTAGGTGATTAATATATATTTGTTAGCCTGAATCAAATATAATGTGTCAGCTGCCTTGGATAAGGCACGTATGTGCACTACAGGGCAGACTTCCTGGAGAAGGCAGCATTTTGGTGGGAAAACCAGGAGCAAAGGCCTGGAGGCTGGAGAATACAGCATATGAGGCAGAAGAGATCAATGCAGAGGTAAGTGTGGGGCTGGTTGCAGTGGTAAGTGTGTAGATACTGTGGGTGGGGGGCTCCTGACTGTGGAAGGCCCTAAACCCTGCCTTGGAGGGGAATGCCACGGTCAGAGCACTCCCAAGGGTCTTAGGGAGGAGGCCTCAGCAGCTGCAGGGATGATGGATGGGAATGGAGCTAGGCCTGTGGAGGGGCTGAGGCGCTGCCCCAGGGTGGTGGCCAGAATAGGTGGTGCTGCCAGAATAGGAGGTAAGTGAGAGAGCCCAGGCATTCCCTGCAGGAGGCTTGGCCCACTTACAGGAACCTAGCTTGCAGTAGTAGGACCTATCCGTGTGCTGTCTCTTCTGGCAGACTGGTAGCAATTTAAGCACGGGGGCTAGCGCCGGAGCTCTTTGGCAGAAGCCAGCCTGGGGCTGGCCCTTAATAAACCTCCAGTGAATGGGAGGGATATTCTAAATCCTACTCATCCTTTGGGGTCTGGGCAGGGTTGAGTGTTGGAAGGGACACTCCTAAATATACAGCAGAGCCGTCTGTGTGGGTGTGTGTGTGTGCGTGCGCGCACACACATGTGCATATGTTGGGGGGCTGCCAGGAGGGGCCCACTGAGGTTGCAGCACTCACTTACCTTCCCTGGATCAAGGTTCTTCCCCTCAAAGTTCACAGAAGTCTCATGGTTCATGGGAATGACCAATGGACTGGGGTTCAGGAACTGGGGACAATTCTCTTCCTGTTGAGAGAGCCGGCAGCCCCAGTGAGCGAACAGGGCTTACCTGCTACACAGGCCTCTGGGGCACCTCCTGCTGCCTTGTCCCCAGGGGAAGGGACACAAAACCACTCCGGGTGGATTTGGGGATCACAGAGTCATAGGCTTGGAACTGGGAGGGACCGCCAAGGTCATCTGGGCCAACTCTTCAGTTTCCAGAGGCCCAGGGAGGACAAGGCCACAGATCCTCCAGGCTCAAGCCCAGGGCTCTGTTCAGATTATCAATGGGTTTTTCTTTTCCAAGAGGTGCCCACACCTGCCTCATGGCTGCTGAGATAGAGGGATTTCAAAGCCACATGGGAGGCCATTAGGCAGACCAGTAGAGAGCTGAAGGTAGATTTCCATGATTTCCCCACTTTGGACCCTCCCCTAAGGCAGGGCCTGGCCCCTACTCCCTGTAACATCAGGGTCACTCCCTGTCTGCCCTTGGCCGTGGGTACGCCCTATCCTTGTACACTTCTTCTATGTACAGGATGTCCTACACTGCTAATGTCCATACCAGGCCATGAGGCTGTGGGGCATGATCTTCACATGGATGCAGAGGTGGGGGCCCAGAGTGTCTATGACAGGCTGTGGGCTTGAGTCCCAGCTGCCAGTTCCAGAGATTCTCCTCACCTGCAGCACTGCCCCACCCCACCCATCCGGCCTAGCCCTGCCCTTACCATGTGGGACTTGATGATGCCTTCCTCAGGGTTGGCAGAAGACTCTCGGCACTCATGGTACCTCAGGTCCCACTGGCAGTTCCAGCGATTACTGGCACAAGAGATGCACCTGAAGAGTGGGGAGAAGGCAGGTGAGGGAGCCACCCATGGGTGCTGCCCTAGGCAACCTCAGGCCAGCTGGGCCCCCCTGGGGCCCAGGCAGGTTCAGGATGGGAGCTCACTGGCACCAGGCTCTGGATACTTACGGCACATTTTCTGCCAGGCTCATGGCCTCCTTGCAGTCATAGAATGGATACATGTGAGAGGTCAAGAACACAGGAGTCCGCAGGAAGGTGAGCACAATCTGGACCTCCACGTGGTCTGCAGGAGGATGGCAGAAAGGCTTTTGGTGAGCAGCAACCCCCCCCCCACGCACCTGCACACCCACTTCTGGTCCTGTTTCCTCACCTGTAAGAAGGGGGGCTATGCTAGATTGGCCCTAAGACCCCCTTCTGCTCAACCAACCAAGCAGTATTTATGAGGCAGCTGGTAGGGGCCAGGCCAAGGCCACAAGGAGCCCTGTCCTCAGGGAGCTTCCATCTGAGTGGAGGGAAGCCACACATTCACAGATAATTAACTACAAAAGAAATGTGTGTGTGTGTGGGGGTAGACTTGCCACTGCCAGCTGGGTACCCTGGAAAGGGTTTCCTCAAAGACCCAGCAGGGGTTGAACTTTAAAGAGAGCTAGGGATTTTAAGAGGCAGAGGAGAGTGTGGAGGGCATTCCAGGTGGAGGAAGGGGTGGGGGAGGCCAGGACAGAGGTGGAGAGAGGGGCTGGGACAAAGGTGTGGAGGTGGGGGGAAGCGGGGGAGATGGGGAGGCCAGGACAGAGGTGTGGAGAGGGGCTGGGACAAAGGTGTGGAGGTGGGGGGAGGTGGGGGAGATGGGGAGGCCAGGACAGAGGTGTGGAGAGGGGCTGGGACAAAGGTGTGGAGGTGGGGGGAGGTGGGGGAGATGGGGAGGCCAGGACAGAAGTGTGGAGGTGGGTGGGGGTGGGGGAGCTGACAGTGACCCTGGAAATCATGACTCTGTGCTCTCTGGACACTTCTCTAGCCTCCTGGCTAGCAGCCCAAAAGCTCCCTCTCCCAGTGAGTGTGCCAGGTGCTGCCAGTGAGTGGGTGGGTGACCCATGGGAGCCCAGCTATCCCACTGGGCAGGGAGGTCTAAGGCCTACAAAAGCCTTCCTCCCAATGATGGCAGGGGCAGACAGTGCTGGATCCTTTGGCCAGTTTCAGAGATGGGGAAACAGGTTCAGGGTCACGCAGTTTGGAAAAGGGAGCTGGATTTGAACCCTGCTCTCTCTCCATTGCAGGTCAAGGGAGTTTTCCAGGAGACACTCCACCCCTTCTCTGACATCCCCATCAGGGGCCCTTTGTATCCGAGTGCTCCAGGTGCCTTAGAGGCCCCAGGTTTACCAGGAACTTGCTGTGTGACCTTGGTCACGTGCTTTCTGCTCTCAACCTCAATCGCCTCCTCTGTCCAGTGGACAGTCAGATCTCCAAGGGACTTTCCCTCTTTAAATCCTACATTTACCGTGAGACTTTTCTGGGCCTCAGTCTCCTCGTCTGTGAAATGGAAGTTATCCTCGAGTAACTTCTGTCGACTTTGGGTGGGAGTTAGTGACTCATTCTCAGGCTGGGTGGTGCGGGGGCTGACAACGTGGGCCTTGGATTGGCCAGTCACAGAGCTGGCTCTGGAAGGCCCAGGCCACGCAGGGGTTTGAGACTTAGAGGAGGGTTTGAGGTTCCACCTGTCCTGTCTTGTATGTATGTATGTATGTATGTATGTGTACGCATGCACACGCCCCCCCCCCCCCCACCCCACACTAACAGAGCAGAATGGGAGTTCCTTGAGGGCGGGGACTATATTTGCTTTGGCTTTGAATCCCCAGCAGAGCCCACTACATAGTAAGAGTATGTGGAGTGACTCTAAGTTCTATAGTGTGAGTATATTTACACCCATTTTACAGATGAAGCAACATTCAGAGGTTTGAACTGACAGCTTAAGGGCCAGAGATAGAACTCAAACCCAGGCGTTTTCTGACAAGTCCAGGGCTCTCCTCACTGTCTCAGAGGCTCTTGACAGCCCTCAGATGTCCAGGCCTGGCCAGCTCACACAAGGTGGGGCCTGCCCCCATCTCCCCCCGGGCTCTCCTAGTTTTCTGGCTGACTCCACAAAGGTAGTTATCAGATCCTGTCTCAGGTGAGCCGCTCAAAGCCCAGAGGCCTCAGATTTCAGCCCCAAGGGCCCTTGCTGACGTTCCCTCAGAGCCTGGGGGCAGCAGCTCCTTACTTCTGTGGGATGAGGTCCTGCCAGGTGCCCAGGCCTGGCACACCTCTCAGGTCCCTGTCCTGGAGTGACTTGCCACCCTCCAGCAGCCCTGGCCTCTCCCCTACCACCCTTCCCACCAAGGGCTCCCAAGAATTCAGGGCACAGGTGTGGCCCAGTGGTCTGGCTACCTCAGCAACGGCCTGATTTCTGTCTCCCCGGGGAAGGAAGGCCTGCCAGGTGACCCTGGGACACATCCCTCTGGGAGAGGTGGCCCTCCCTGCCCTTCCATCTCCCTCCCCCTCTCGGCCCTCCCTTTCTCCTCATCCTTTCTTCTTTCTCGCCGTCATTCACTGTGGCTCTTTCAGTCACCCCCGATCACTCTGTCCGTCCATGCCATCTCTTGGCTTAATGATGCCGTCCTAGGAAACTCCCTCTTTGGGGAAGAGATAGGCCCCTGACCTTGGCCTGGAGGTGTTGGGGGGATGCTGCTGGGCGAGTTACAGATGATGGTCTCTCCTTCCACCTGGGCAGGGTGTGCCGGCGAGTCTCCAAAGCTACACTGAAGGTCATCATTCATTGTCAGAGCTGGGAGTGGGCTGACTGTCAAATGCACCTGGAAACACATGATAGACACCCACAGGTAGACAGGGAGGTGAGGAAGATGAGGGAAGTAAGGGTGGTGAGCTCATACCCAGGGAACACAAGTACACACAGGGACACATGAAGATACAGACACATACACACATCTCACTCCATGCCAATACCAGCCAAACCATTCCCCGGTGTTTGAAAGGCAACTGAGCGGGAGACAGGCCAGGAATGAAGCCCTCCCCAGAAAGCTTTTGTCTCACACTGTGTGGGTACCCCCATCTCCAAGAAGCCAGCCCTGATTGCTCCCGCCCACCTTCCACCACATCCTCACTCCCTACCCTTCCCTAACTCTCTTCCTGGGTCCTCTCATCCAGGGTCCTCGTACCTTGCCCTGAGCCCGACGGCTCATGTTCTGGGGGTGGGCACTGGTGATGGCTACACAGGTGTTCCCCCGACTCCAGAGCCAATGATTCTCTTCCTCTGCCCTCAGGCAGTCGACCTTCCTGGTGCAGCTGGTAGGGAAGCTGGGTGTTAGGGGCCCCAGGGCAGGACCAAACTATGCCCCCTTTCCTTAAACCAGAGGTTCCCTGAAAACAAGGCTGTGTCTCCCCTCAGGCCCAGTACTCCCCTAGGACAGACCTGGCCTCCATACTAAGAATGGGGACTCTCCTGAGGGCAAGCCCAGCCCATGATGAGGGCTGAGGGAGGCCACAGCCCCTAGAGGACTCAGATTGGGGGCCCCTTTAGGACGCCTCCCCTCCTTCTCTGATGCCCACATCTGGTCCCTGTGGCCACCTGCCCAGGCCCCCCAGGCGTCCCCAGCCCTGCCTCCCTGTAGCCTGGCCCCAATACAGTTACTCACCGTCCTTCAAGCACACACCAGCCACAGTAGGGGTCCCGAGAATTCTGGCATTGCTCACAGGTTAAGTAACTTAGACAGTCCTGAACAGGAAGCCGGAAAACCTAGAGAAAGTCCAAGGGGGTGATGTGGTGGGTGGGAGGCCCCAAGACCTCTAGCCTGGGGATGAGGAAGGAAGCCAAGAAGCTTCTCAAGGTCCCCACCAATACCTTGGGGCATGAAATGTGTCGTCCCTGCTGGATTCTGGCTCTGGACAACCACCCAGCCCACATAGCATCCTTACTCCAGACACCTCCCACCTTGAAACTTGCTCTAGACAACCCCTCCCCCCAGCACCCTGGTGCTAGATCCCCCCCAACCATGGTTGTAGACACACACACATCCCATAGCACCCTGGCTCTAGATTCTCTCCTCCCACCCCTAGTAGCACACTGGCTTTGGTCTAGCTTCTGGATGGTGCAGCTCAGCATGCTCCTGGCCACAGCTGGCTCCCATTTGGGGCTGGGTTCTAAGCTGGACACAGATTCTAGATCTGTTTGTCCACTCCACATATCACTTCCCTCTCTAGAACCCATCAGCAGAGTGACCCAGGGGTCTGGAGGTCAAGCCCTCATGCTAAGGCAATTCTACACCTTCATTTCTGACCCTTCCCCTACACTCCCAGAGCCACAGGCCCTGTCTGCACCCTTTGTGGCTATTTTCTGGACTGGCTGATCACTTCCTAAAGGGCTTCCCTACTTCTGCTGTCACAGGGCCCAGGACGCATGCGCCTCCACCCTCAGATGACAGGGACTCTCAGAAAAGGGACGGATTGTATCTCTCAAAGTCTCCCCTCTCTGGTCCAGCCTTCCCAGATCAATCCACATCAATTCTATTAAAGAACCTCACCTGACTTCTCCCACTGCCTGCCAAACAGCATTGAAGCTCCCTCATTTTGGCATTCAAAGCCCAAACCCAGGGGTGGGGAACCTGCAGCCTCAAGGCCACATGTAGCCCTCTAGGTCCTCAAGTGCAGCCCTTTGACTGAATTCAAACTTCACAGAACAAATCCCCTTAATAACAGGATTTGTTCTGTAAAACTTGGACTCAGTCAAAAGGCCACACATACAAAAGTACTTAGAGGGCAGCATGTGGCCTTGAGGCTACAAGTTCCCCACCCCTGTGGCCTAAATGAGCTATCTCCTTTTTATGGCTCTGTGTGCCAACCCACTTGGATACTGGCTGGTCTCTGATTTCTGCTTATCTACCAGGAGGGCAGGGTCCAGGGCTCCCCACATTAGGAGCCAGGCACAGGGCCAGGAGCACCAGCCTCCACGCCTAGTCCACGGGTGCATCCCAAAGGCCCAAGCCCTCCCTTCAGTCAGCTGCCCCCAGGCAGCTCGCCCACCCTCTGGCCCCATCCCAGCCACAGCTTGGGCCCATGTCCTAGGAGGGAGCTGAAGCTTGTGAAAAGTGAGAAACAAGCAAAAATTGGGTCAGAAGATCTGGCTTCTGCTCCATGACCTCCTCCCTTCCTGTGGACCACTGCCTACTCATTCCTGGGGGGCTGGTGAGGGGACGACTCTAAGTCAGCCCCCTATGTCCAGGTCTGGTATTCCCACTCACAACCAGCTCCCTAGGGGTCTCCTGCTCCCAGAAACAGTGAGGTGAGTGCCCTGCACATTGGCATGTGATTGAAATATCATTACCATCCCCCCACCTCCGCCCTCAGCGCCGGGTATCCTGGCCATTTTCCAGGTAAACCCTGATCCCCCAGTGAATCTGGCTGCTGCCTGCCCCACCCCCACAAAGGCCCCATGGGTACCAGAGAGGTGAGCTGACCCAGATTCCTGGCTACCCTGCTATCTCCAAAGCAGGAGAGGGAGAAAGGGTGATGGCGGGGAGAGACTGATAGATAGATAGATGGAGAGAGAGAGAGAGAGAGAGAGAGAGAGAGAGAGAGAGAGAGACAGAGGAGGGAAAGAAGAGAAACAGACAGATGGACAGAGAGAAAAGAGAGAAGAGAGAGAGAGACAGACAAAGAGAGACAGACAGGCAGATGGATGGACAGAGAAAGAGACAGAGAGAAAAAGGGAGGGAGGGAGACAGACGGACAGATGGATGGATGGACAGAGAGGGAGAGAGGAGAGACAGACAGAGAAAGAGAGACAGACATACAGATGGATGGACAGAGAGACAGAGACAGAGAGAGGGAGGGAGGGAGACAGACAGAGACAGAGAGAGAGAAAAAGACAGGAGGGAAAGAAGACAGACAGACACAGACAGACAGATGGACGGACAGAGAGGGAGAGAGACAGCGCCAGAGAAAGATCAGAAGATAAGAGAAGGGAAAGAGACAAAGACAGGGAGGATGACACACACACACAGCCACAGCCTCTTACCAGGTGCCCACTGTGCTGGAGGCAGAGAGGGAGAAGAGACAGGCAAAGACAGAGACACAGGGAGGGTGGGAGGTATTCACAGGCAGTTCCATAGCAACGCAGGACTCCCAGGACAAGGAATGAGGAAGGAGCATGAGCTCCACTCTGGCCACTGTGCCAGGAATCCCTTAGCCACCCACCCCTCAGGGAGCCTGCAGGCCTCGGAGCTCCCCCCACCCCAGCTCTGGCCCTCTGCCTCTGCCCTTGGTCTAAGCCCAATCTTCTCACAACCTGGAAGGTCCCTGAGGCCAGGGCCTAGGGCTCCTCCTCTGTCATCCCCCACTTCCCTCCTCACAGAGACAGAATGGATTTTGGTGCTAACAAGGAACTCAGCTCCAGGCCCTTTGGATGCTTCTGCAGCCTGGGCTCTGGGCTTGGGCTGGTTGCTGCCACTGGCTGGGCCCACTACCTTGTCCTGGGTCATAACGTAGAGATTTGTCCCATTGGCGGACAGCAGTAGGTCTCTCTCGATGCGTTTGTTAAGCTCCACGAGGATGGAACCGTATTCCTTGGACTCCCCATCGTCAGCCGTCAGAAACACCTGAGTAGAGGGGCAGGCCAGGGGTTTGAGGAGCTGGCCATGGAGGGAGGCCCCCTTTTGGGGCTGAACCCTTCTGAGATGTCTTCAGGAACCACACTCCGCTACCCCCAGTTGGGACAGAGCAGGGCATCCTCCCCTAGGGGAATGCCCTGCCCCAGGTCATGATCAGTGTACTGAGAGGAAGCCCCAGGCCTGTGGGCTCCAGAGGACAGGTTCCTCACTACTAGACTACCCCCTGGGATGTACCCTGTTCATGGCCACAGACCCTGGGGCAACAGAGCAGACATGGGGAGGAGGGAGGCCACACACCTGACAGGCCTTCCCAGGCTCACCTTGAGGATGCGGCCGTCGGAGGTCCCCAGTAAGACCACGGTGTGCCCGTTTTCAGTCGTCACCGTCACCGCTGTCAGATTCAGGCCGTCTCTCTGCAGCGCAGCAGTGCCCACCAGCCCATCCCGGTTCCCCAGGGGGTAGGGCAGGTGCTCAGAGCCACAGCGGAAACTCTGGCTGGCCATCTGCAGACCAGGGAGGGGTGAGATCCCTGGCCACTATTCTTCCCTGACCTCTGTGGCTGCCTGCCCTCCCCAACATGCCACATCCCTAGGCCTGGAGAGGGGCCTAAGCCGACCTCAGTAATGAGCTCAGCCCTAGTCCCGTCTTCTCGTCTAGCTCTCTCCCATGCAATCCTATGCCACTCGTGAATTTTGTGGGTTATCCCTGTTACTCTGAAAGCTCCCCACCATGGCAGGGCTCTGTACACAGCAGGTGCTGACTAAGTGCACTTGTTTTCCCTTAAGGTTTATTGAATGAATAACTCAACACAACATCTGTCACTTGGCCAGTCTTCCAGACACGGCCCACAGCCCCCAAGAGGGGGCAGCCCTTTCCTGGGAGGGTGATGGTGGCCCCTCAGAGCTCCTGCTCCCCCTGGCCTCCGCTGCCAGTCTTCCCAACCCTGCTTCTTCTCCCCGTAGACAGACTCACCGGCCCGTGGCTCGCACACTGGACATCACCGTGGAAGGGCTTGTAGAAGGTCTGGGAGCCACTGCCCTGGGCGCCCGTATAACACTTGTTCCTGTTCTCCTCCATTTTCTGGTGGATGTCGTCCAAGGAGAAGAGGCACAGGGCAGAGCGGGGGTTGTCACTGGTGCTCTTACTATCTTTGCCAAAGACTGCAAAGAGTACCTGGCTGGCCCCAGGTGTGGCCCCCAGGGCGGCCACAAAGGCCGCGTGGCAGATGCTGTACACCTCCCCTGAGCTGCTGTGGCACTCCAGGTCCATCTCAAAGTAGGAGTAGTAGAAGGGGTCCTGCTTGCACATGCGTGCCACCAGGGTGCGGTTCTTGGCCGGCTGTTTGTCCTGCTGGTTAAAGATGAAGAAGACGTAGTCGCCATCCTCAAACACAGCCACAAACTGCTGGGTGTTTGCCGAGAGGTAGCCTGCCTTGAAGGCTGTGTGGTCCGTGTAGGCCTCAAAGGCCTCCTTGCCATCCTTGCGGTCCAGCAGGCGCGTGCTGATGATGATCCCATTGTCGTGGGGGCCGTTGCCTTTGCCCACAAAGAGCACACGCTCGGCAGGCCCACTGTCATCGTCCCCTTTGCCCACGCTGGTCACCAGCCCCACTGTGGACACCCGCTCATCGTTGCTGGCCACAAAGGACTTTTCGCCGCTGCTGTCCTCGTAGAAGATGCGGTGTGAGATGTTGCCAAGCTCCCTCAGGGCACAGATGCCCTTGAACAGGCTGCCACACTCCACCAGCCGCCCACCCGGCCGATCCAGCAGGAGCAGCTTGTTGACGTTGTCTGTGTTCACAGCCTCTTGACACTGGCTCTGCTCGATGGGGGGTGTGCATTTTTTGTTGTCCAGCGCAGGCCCTGTGTTCACCATGTGGACCAGCTGGAGGTCAGCAGTGAGCTGGTAGAGGGCATTCACAGCCCCCAGGTACACAGTCCCTGACACGTCATCGACCACCAGATGGTTCAACTCTGTCTTACTGCGGAAGAATTCCAGCTTCCTGGGCCTCGAGCTGTGGCCCATGTGCCACAAGGAGCTCCATAGGGTCAGCGCCCACACCCAGGACACCATCCTGCTCCTCAGGACCCTGTGAGGAAAGGAGTGAGGGTTGGTCAGTGCTCACCCCAAGCTTTGAGTTGAGGGCCACATCGCTCCTCCCCTTCCTGATTCTGCCCCCTTCAGACTGGCAGCTCCCTGAGGTCAGAGCTATGACCCCTTCTAACTCCCCAGAAGTCACCCTCTGTGCTCAGGCCCTGGAAACACAGGGTCTTGGCAGAGCTAGGCCAGACCCCACAGTCTCTGCCTGACATGAGCCAGGCCAAGCCCAGAACAAAGGAATAAAGGTCCACCTCAGAGCTCCTGGCTGCCCTCTCACCCCCTGTCAAAAGCTGTGACCACTCTACAAGTACAAGACCCTCCCTGCCTGGCACTGGGGAGAGGAAACAGGATCTCGGCCCCTTTGGGAAGACAGAATCTCGGCTACTCTTCCTTGTCCAAGGTCTCACCATGGCCTGTCCTAAGGGATAGTCACTGCTACTCCCAGATCTCTGAGGATGGTGGTATAGGGAGGCTGCAGAGACTCAGAGTGGAAAGTAGAAAAGGAGGCCTCAGACCTCCTTTCCCCCAGCCCCAGGGTCTGCTGCCAGCTGATCCTGTTTGAGGATTTGTCACAAGCACCCCTCCCCCATCTCCCTAGCTTTCTCCAACCTTCCCAGGGTGCCGAGTTTGTGTGTAAGAGAGATTATCAACCTGTTTATGGGGGAGGGGACAACAGGGCAAGAGACAGGACTTGGGTTAGACCTGATGACCGGAGGTCAGAATCCAGCTCAGAACCTGCATTCCTGAGATGGTCAGCACCCGGAGGGGCCAAGAGGCAGGCTCGGAGAGCTGAGAGCAGTGCCATATGGACGCACACCCTCATGGCCCTGTGCAAATGCAGGTACAGACATGCAAACACACAGAGAGATATATGCCAACACACGTGCAGACATGCCAAAACACACACACACATACACATGTCCACACACACAGAGACATTGGCACACACACACATATGGGCCTATGCAAACACATGCACAGACATGCCAAAACACACATACATACACACATACAGACCTATGCAAACACACACACATACACATGTCCACACACGGACGGACACACACACACAGACACACACACAGACATTGGCACATATACACATATGGACCTATGCAAACACATGCACAGACACGCCAAAACACACACATGTACACATGCCCACACACACATGCCCACATATGGACCTATGCAAACACACACACATACCCATGCCCACACACAGACACACATAGACACACACACACACACGGACATTGGCACATACACACATATGGACCTATGCAAACACACGTATGCATGTGCACACACAGAGACATTGGCACAACACACATATGGACCCATGCAAACACACGCACAGACATGCCAAAACACACACGTGTACACATGCCCCCCCACACGCACATATATGGACCTATGCAAACACACACATACACACGCCCACACACACACAGAGACATTGGCACATACACACATATGGACCTATGCAAATGCACACACGGACCTGCCAATACACACACATGGACCTATGCAAATACAGGTATGGACATGCCAACACACACACACACACACAGAAGAGCTAGCATTTACGTGGCACTTTACAAATAGTATCTCATTTGGTCTTCACAACAACCCCTATTCCCAGTTGACAGATCAGAAAACTAAGGCAGGCTGAGATTAAGTGACTTGCCCAGGGTCACAGAGCTACTGAGTGTCTGATAGCATATATGAACTCACGTCTTCCTGACTCCGGGGCAGCTAGGTGGTTCAGTGGATAAAGCGCCAGACCTGGAGCCAGGAAGACTCCTCTTTCTTAGTTCAAATCTCGCCTCAGACATTTACTAGCTCTGTGACCCCAGAAACGCCACCCCAATTTTCCTCGTCTGTACAATGAGCTGGAGAAGGAAATGGCAAACAGCTCCAGTATCCTTGCCAAGAACATCCCCAATGGGGTCACGGAGAGTTGGACATGAACAACAACAAACTTCCTGACTCCAGGTCCAGGCTTCTCTCAGTGTGGCGCCCCTTGGCTGTCTCTGCCACACGTGAACACAGACACACATGGCGCACACAGAAGGATAATCCCAGTCCACAGAGGAGGAGACCGAGGGTTGATCAGAGATAGTTGGTCAATGACTGAGGCCTCGGGCATTTACTACCCTGGGCCAGTCACTTCATCCTATTTATTTATTTGCCTCAGTTTCTTCATCTGTCAAATGAGCTGGAAGAGGAAATGGCAAACCACTCCAGCATCTTCGACAAGAAAACCCCAAATAAGGGCGCAAAGGGTCAGACGCGACTGAAATGAGTCAACAGCAAGGACTGAGGCAAGATTTAGGCCCAGATGCCTCCTGTTGTGATCAGACGCAGTCAGACAGCCCACGAGAGCTTGGGAACATAAGGCACGCCCATGGATACACACACAGATCCCCCACCACAGGTGTGCAGGAAGCTCCAAAGGCCCTGATGGAAGCACACTAGGGTCCACAGATGTTCACCTCCTCCCAAGCCCGCCAGGCCACCCACAGAAGCCTCAGGAGCCCTGTGGTCCTCTGCTCCCTTTCTGGGGTATTTAAGGCTAAGGCGTTAATAGACTCAGTGCCCCAGGAATTGGGAGCCCCACTTCCCTGAGTAGCTGCTCACCTGAGGCCAGGTTCTTACAGGCCCTCACACGCCTACCGCCACCACTGGGGACACACTATTTATAATCCCCCAGTAGAGCCCCAGGAGGCCCCCCTGCTCTGTCCCCCAGAGGCAATCACATGGTGGTGTGCTGAGCCACAGACAGCCCCCATTCTGTACCCATGGCCATAGTCTCAGGGACACAAGATTGTACATGTACATGTGGGCATCACGTGTCCATGTCTGCATCTGTACACGTACGAATTCACAGAGAGGCTGCAACCGGGTCTCTTGTACTTAGGGCAGGCTTGGGGCTCATTGACTTACAAATCTGCTCCTTTGGAAACATTTCATTCTCCTCCCTTCCTGGCTCCAAGGCTTCCCAGGGCTCATTGAAAATTCTGTATCTGATCAGCCCCCTGGGGTGGGGGGAGGGACTGCTCTGGAGATGCCGCCCCCTCCATCCCCTCTTTGTTCCTGAGACCCTTTCAGTGCCCCCCAATGGGGGGGAGAAGACATGGGTGGGGAGAGGTGTGAAAGAGAGTGAGAGACACAGGGTCCCACTCGCCCCCCCCCAAGCTGGCACATGTGTGATTATGTTATGTGGGGGGAGAGACAAGAACCTAAAGACAGAGACAAAGAGACAGCACAGCACATTTTACAAGGTACTGCTACTTCCTGGCCATGAGATGGTGTGCGTGTGTATGTATGCGCACATCTCTGTGTGTATGCATATATGTGTGTGTATGCATGTGTGTACTAGACCCTAGGAAGGACAATGACCATGGCCATGCACATGTGGTCCCTCGTGCTCATAACTGACATCCCTCTCAGCCCTAGAACAGCCTGCTCTTCCACGATGAGGGGCCTGGGCCATGAGGGAAGGGAAAATCCAAGCCCCATGACCAGGACTCTGGAAAGAAGAAGCTGAGAATTTAATCAGCTGCTTAAGCCGTCTCCAGCCCAGGCAGAGAAAGAGGCCAGAAGACCCTAGCTCATTTGGAATCTTCCTGAATGCCTCCTTTCCCTCTCTCTGTCTTAGACTAAGAGCCTCCAGCCCAGATCCCTCCTCCAGGACTGAACCACCTCCATCCCCCTTGCCTGGCCCCTCACAGAAAGTGGGAGGACAAGCCACTCCACCCCGGAGCCAACTAGAGGCCCAGAAAAGAGTGGATGGGGAGGGGGGCCAGGAGCCCAGAAGAAGGAGGTGGTGGAGACTCCATTTCCAGCCACGGGTGGCTGGAGGATGGGGGCACATGTGGTGAGAAGCCCCAGTTCTGTCCAGTCACTGGCCCTGGGGCCCTCAGTCCTGCCCCCTCCTTCCCCTCGCCTGTGCTGTGTCTCCCCTCACATGATCTCTGAACTCTGGGTATCTTTTCTCCTTCTAGCCTGGGAGCAACATGAGGGCAGGGCTGAGGTCTGATCTAAGCTTCGAAGCCCTCCCAGAGCCCAGCCAGGGGTACAAGCAGGCAAGTTCACTGGTGAATGCCCGCTGAGGGGAATCACTCCGAGCTGGGGTCCAGATGATGCCTCAGACATTTATTAGCGATGTGACCTTGGGTGCAGGTCACCTGCCTAGGCCTCATTTTCCTCATCTGTCAAATGAGACTGGGAAGCTACTAAGAAGCCCAGAGAGAGCTGTGCCCCTTGGTGGACAGGGGCTTCAGAGACACCTCCAGACTGGTGATACAGCACCCCAGACAAAGGAGAGGCCAGATCATTGCACCAGAATCCCAAAACCGAGCCAGAAGAGACCTCAGAGACCATCTATTCCAACTCCCTTGCTTTACAGATGGGGACACCGAGGCACGCAGAGAGGCCGGATTTGATTCCGACCGCTATAATTTTCCCTCTAACACTCTTGAAAGAAAACAGCCTCTACTGTAAAACTGACAAAAAGTTGTTTCCAAGTTCATTTGTAAACAGGCTGTTTAGAAAGCGTGGCATTCTTCCCCCAGCAAAACTGCCCCTTCTTACTGTGGAGGGAGCCACAATCTTTCTAGGACCTTCCCAGCCCCCGCTGCCAGGCTCGGCCCTGAGGCCTCTCTCCCCCACACCCCACTGGGCCTCCTGGATCAGTCCCATGGCCCACCTGCCCAGCTCACACCCTCACCCTCAGCCTGCCTCCCTTTCTACAAAACCAAATCAGTGCAATTGACCCCCTTAGCACTCCCCTCCTCAAGGCCCAGCCTACACAGTAGGGGCCTTCTGGTTCACTATTCAAGGCCCTGCACAGCCTGGCCCCGATTTTGCTACAGGGTTTCATTTCCCTCTGACCTCTCCTCCACACCTCCCTCTCTCTAGCCAGGCTGCTCCCCCTTCCCTCCCCCATGCCAGGCTCAGTCTTAGGCCCTCCCTGCCCTCTCCACCACAGCCCTTTTGCCCACATCCATCCCTTCCACCAGACTTTTCCTAATGCCCCCTGAACACAGGGCCCTGTGATGTGCGAGAATCAGGGCCGTATGGAACAGGGCCCTGTCATCTGGGAGATGGCTTCCCAGGGGTGGCAGTGAGGGGGATTAAGCCAGAGCAGAGAGTCAGACACAGGCTGTGCAGACTCTGGGGCCATCCTTAGGGCCATCTGATCCAGGCCTCTCATTTTAAGAAACTGAGTCATAGCAGGGAAGGGGCCTGCTCCAACTTCTGGCTGAGGGGACAGTTGGACACTGACAGAGGTCTGGGCCGAAGGAACAGGCCCTGCCTGGAGGGGAGGAAGGCTTGTTAGTTCTCCCAGGTCAGCAGACCCAGGCTTGGGCCAGGCTCCTCATGGGGCCATCCTCTCTCCTCACCTTCCTTCCTAACCCAAAGCAATCTCCCTAGGCCTGTCTCCAGGAGCTGCCAGAAGTACTGGACTCTCCCGTTGCCTCTGGCCACTCACCGGTTGCCTATACCAGGTGCCTGACGATGAATGCGGAGGCCCCAGGGAAGAGCGTGTCAAGCCCCCCCAGAACCACCCCCAACCCCAGAGCCTCCATAGGCCCATTTCACACTCACCTCCGTCCTGTCTGGCCCACTGCAGCCCGAGCCAAGAGCCTACCTTCCTGCCGGCGGTCTGAGGACTTCCCAGCCACTGTATGGGGCTGGGACAGGCCAGCTGGCTCTGGGCGGGAGGGGCTGAGAGGGAGGAAAGTTCCCCAGCGCCTGGCCCTCCCTCAGGCCCTCCCTCAGCCTGGCTCGGCTCCTCTCCGGTGCTGATGGGGGAATGATTGGAATGTTCCCGGGATGAGGCCGGCTAGGCCTTGCTGATCTAATCGGCCAGGGCTGAGGCCAGCTGGGAGTGGGGGGGAGGGAAAGCCAGGGGCTCGGGCCTCCCTCACCTGGGGCCCAGGGACCCAGCAAGCAGGCTGTGCGCTCCATCGGACTTCTTGCCTTCTGAGCCCACAGGGTGAATCACTCACTCACCCTCCCTCTGTGGCCTTGAAGGCTGGATTCTCCAGAAGATGGGCCTGTGTCCCCAGTGAGCCTAGTCAGCCTTCTGTGGGAAGTGGTGGGAGTTGGGAGAAATAACTTACTGTGTGACCCTGACCAAGTCACTGCCTTCTGAGTCTCAGTTTCCTTATCTGTGGACTGGGGATAATGATATACTCTTATGGGGTCATTATATGGAAAGTATGGAGGAACATGACCTGCTGTTAGCATAATGGGCCAGCCACGGAATGGGCCACGGACACGCAGAATGAGATATGGATAGACACACAATGGGCCCACCACACAACGGCCCACAGACACACAATAGGGCAGCCACACACCAGGATGTTGACACAAGATACAACAGACATGTACAACACAATACACCATAGACCCCAGTAGAGCAGCACAGACTCCTCCAAATACCCTTGGGAGAATGGGGGGGAGGGGCAGATGTGATGATCCTCAGAGTCCAGATACTCCAAAGCAATTGGCCCCACATATTGTTCAACCCCACTTTTGACAGCAACCAAAGACACCCCACTAAAAAGGCCCTGGGAGGCAGGACAAATAACAAAAGCCCCACGTCTCCAACGGCAACAACAATCCTGAGTCAGATCATTGCTGGGGGGCAAGCCAGCCACAGGTCTCTGGGCTATTTCTCTCAGTCTCCATCCAGTAAGATGAGAGGCCACCATATGGGGGGAGGGGCAGCCATGTGCTATAGAAACATTTATTTGAGCCCAGGGAAAGACCCTCTGGGTGAAGCTTCAAGAGACCCGGGCACTACCCTCAACTCAGCCCAGCCCTTGGCTTCGGCTCTGGGATACCCTCCCTGAGGTCCCTTCTGGTGCCAGAGCCCACAGTCCTCTGGCTGGAGTTGATGGGAGCTCAGGAAGCAGGATTCTTTGGCTCCTGACCATGCTCAACCTGGCCCAGCTTGACTCAAAGTTCAGAGTTCAGAGGACCCAGGAAAGCCCACCTGCAGCTGTCTATACCATACTAACCAGCTCATGTCCCACCTCAATGGAAGTAGCAGCAGGAGAGACTTGGGGTAAACTCATAGCAACCCCGCTCTTCTCAGACCTTGCTCAAAGCCCTGCATGCAGCAGGGGATGGCTCCTAGGGG
The DNA here is from genome assembly GCF_011100635.1 of Trichosurus vulpecula. Taxonomy (NCBI): domain Eukaryota; kingdom Metazoa; phylum Chordata; class Mammalia; order Diprotodontia; family Phalangeridae; genus Trichosurus; species Trichosurus vulpecula. Next base: position 303,379,870 of record NC_050577.1, on the reverse strand, counting down.
AAAGGTGACTCTAGCTCCTGCTGGGAACTCTAAGGGCCCCCCTGCTCTCTGCCACGGCTGGCCATCTCACTGCCAGGGCCAGCCAGGCTTTCCCAGAATGGACTCCAAGCACTTCCTGTTTTGCAAGCTTCCCCGGGGAGCCCCTTCATGCTCATGGTTTGGGGCTTCCTTCGAAGCCTGTCCTTCCCAGCAAGGGGCAGGAGGTAAGTTTCCGTGAAGGCAGCTCTGACCATCTGCCCAGGCTCCTTTCCACTGTAACTCCGGAAAATTCATTCCAGACTGAGCCTTGCCTCCGAGGCCCCTCCTCCTCCCCCAGTAGTTTCTCAAACAGATTTCCCTCACCTCTTCCAGGAAGGTCATTCAGTCTCAGCCTGCCTTCCATACTCTGCCTCCAGATGGGAAACTTAAATTTAGAAAGGGGAAGCTGCATTTCTCAAATGTATAGAGAACTGAGTCAAATTTCTAAGAATACAAGTCATTTTCAATTGATAAATGGTCAAAGGATATGAACAGGCAGTTTTCAGACAAAGAAATCAAAGCTAAAAATGCTCTAAATCACTATCGATTAGAAAAATGCACATTAAAACAACTTTGAGATACCACCTCACACCTATCAGATTGGCTAATACAACAGAAAATGCTGGATGTTGGTGGGGATGTAGGAAAACTGAGACACTAACACACTATTGGTGAAGTTATGAACTGATCCAACCATTCTGGAGAGCAATTTGGAACTATGCCCAAAGGGCTATAAAACTATGCACAGCCTTTGATCCAGCAATACCACAACTAGGTCTGTATCCCAAAGACATCCATAAAAAGGGAAAAGGACCCACATGTACAAAAATATTTGTAGCAGCTCTTTTTGTGGTGGCTAAGAATTGGCAATCAAAGAGATGACCATGAATTGGGGAATGGCTAAACGAGCTATGGCATATGATTGTAATGGAATACAATTGTGCTATAAGAAATGACAAGCACAACGATTTCAGAAAAATTTGGAAAGACTTATATGAACTGATGCAATGTGAAGTAAACAGTGCCAGGAGAGTGCACGGTAACAGCAATATTGTTCAATGAAGAATTGTGAATGACTTAGCTATTCTCAGCAATACAATGATCCAACACAATTCCAAAGGAATAATGGTGAAGCATACTATCCACTTCCAGAGAAAGAACTGATACTGATGGAAAACAGACTGATTTTTCCTTTCTTTCATTCTTTTTCTTTTATTCAAGTCTTCTTGTACCAAATGACTAATATGGAAATGTTTTACATAATTGCACATGTATAACATATATCTGATTGCTTATCATCTCAGGGAGGGGAGAGGGGCAGGATAGAATTTGGAACTCAAAACTTTAAGTGTTTAAATTTTTTTAAATAAATAAAGGTATGCTGAATTGAATTCTAAAAGAAAAAAAAAGAAAAGAAAAAGAAAAAAGAAAGGGGAGGCAGAGCCAAGATGGCAGAGAACCCACAAAAGGACAGGATGGAATAATTTTTCAGCCCACAGACAGTAAGGGGGCTGAACAATTGATCAGAAGGAGATTACAGGGGTCTCTTTGCTGGCACTGGGGGCAGGACTCTGTTGCTTTGCCCAAACTCAGATCCCGGTCACAGTCCCAAGGCATGGAGGAGCACTAGCACACCAGAGCTTGTGGCCTCAATGGAGCAGGGACTGTGCTTATAGCTCCAAGGCAGAAAAAAGTGCTTGTGGTCACTCACAGACCAGAGTACAGGCCAGGAGAGTAGTAAACACCTTTCCTTAGATCATACCACCTTGGAAAAACTGATAACTTATAGGTCCTTAGAAGTACCTCTGAAAACAACTGCACAAAACCCTCCACCCTGGAAGCAGAGTCCTACTTTAACAAGGAGTTAAACGTCAAGAAATAGACCTGGAAAATAGATCCAGGAAGGATAATTTAAAAATTATTGGACTACCTGAAAGCCATGATAAAAAAAAAAAAAGCCTAGACATCATCTTTCAAGAAATTATCGAGGAAAACTGTCCTGATATTTTAGAACCAGAGGATAAAATAGAAATTGAAAGAATCCACTAATCACCTCCTGAAAGAGATCTCAAAATGAAAACTCTTGGGAATATCATAGCCAAATTCCAGAGCTGCCAGGTCAAGGAGAAAATATTTCAAGCCACCAGAAAGAAACCATTCAAGTATTGTGGAGCCACAGTCAGGATAACACAAGATTTAGCAGCTTCTACATTAAAGGATCAGAGGGCTTGGAATATGATAATCCCAAGGGCAAAGAAGCTAGGATCACAACCAATAATCACCTGCCCAGTAAAAATGAATATAATCCTATGGGGGAAAAATGGATATTCAGCCAAATAGAGGACTTCCAAGCATTCTTGACAAAAAGAACAGAGCTAAATAGAAAATTTGTCTTTCAAATACAAGACTCAAGAGAAGAATAAAAAGGTAAACAGGAAAGTGGAATCATAAGGGACTCAGTAAGGTTAAATTATTTACATTCCTATGTGCGAAGATGATACTTGTAACTCACAAGAACTTTCTCATTATTAGGGCAGTTAGATCCTGCATATATAGATAGAGGGCACTGGTGTGAATTGAATATGAAGGGATGATATCTAAAAAAATAAATTTAAGGAGTGAGAGAGGAATGTACTGGGAGAAAGGGAAAGGGAGAAGTAGAATAGGGTAAATTATCTCACATAAAAGAGGGAAGAAAGTGGAGGGGAAGAGGAAGGGAGGTGAAGGGGAGTGAGCAAACTTTACTCTCATCAGAATTGGCTCAAAGAGGGAATGACATACATATTCAATTGGGTATAGAAATCTATTTTATGCTCCAGGAAAGTAAGAGGGAAAGGGGATAAGAAAAAGGCAGGGGATGTGATAGAATGAGGGGCAGATTGTTGGGGGGGTAGTCAGAAGCAAAACACTTTTGAAGAGAGACAGGGTGAAAGGAGAGAGAGAATAGAATAAACAGAGGAGGAAATAGGATGGAGGGAAATACAATTAGCAATAGTAACTGTGAAAAAAATTTTGAAGCAAGTTTTTCTAATAAAGGCCTCATTTCTCAAACATATATAGAACTGAGTCAAATTTATAAAAATAAAAGCCATTCCCCAATTGATAAATGATCAAAAGATTTGAATGGTTTTCAGATGAATTAATCAAAGCTAGCTATAGTCATATGAAAAAATGTTCTAAATCACTATTGATTGGAGAAAAGCAAATTAAAACAATTCTGAGGTACTACCTCATACCTATTAGATTGGCTAATAGGACAAAAAAGGAAAATAACAAATGTTGGAGGGGATATGGGGAAAATGAATGCACTGTTGGTGGAGTTGTGCACTGATCCAACCATTTTGGAAAGCAATGGAACTATGCCCAAAAGGCTATAGAACCATGCAACCCTTTGACCTAGCAATATCATCACTAGGTCTGTATCTCAAAAGAGAGAAAAAACAAAAAGGAAAAGGACCTGTATGTACAAAAATATTTCTAGCAGCTCTTTTCTGGTGGGAAAGAATTGGAAATTGAGGGGATGCCTATCAACTGAGGAACAGCTGAACAAATTGGGCTGTGTTATTGTGATGAAATACTACTATGCCATAAGAAATGAGGAGGAAGCTGCTCTCAGAAAAGTCTGCAAAGATTTACATGAGCAGATGCAAAGCGAAATGTATCGTGTACAAAGGAACAGCAAAATTGTGCTATGATCAGCTCTTAATGACTTAGCTATCTCAGCAATGCAACAATCCGAGACACCTCTGAAGGACTTAGGATGAAAAAGGCTCTCCACCCCCGGACAAAGAACTGATGGCGTCTGAATACAGATGGAAGCAGACTTTTTTACTTTCTTCATTTTTCTCAAGGTTTTTTTTTTGGTCTGTTTTTTCCCCCACAACATGACTAATATGTAAATGTAGAAAAATAAATAAAGAAAGAAATTTAGAAAGGGACTTTATGGTCATCTCCTCTGACCTGTCTGCCATCTACACCTGCTCATTCTGTCCAAGCACTCTGACCTGTCTGTTGTCTACACCTGGCCATCCTGTCCTTCCTTGAACAGCTCCACCTTACAGCATGATGCCTACCCGCCCACCCTGAGTGGCTCAGAATCCAGTCCTTCTGCCATTGACACCTTATTCCAAGACCCACTCTGGTCTCTTCGTCTACACAGGTCCAGGCAGTATACCTTTTACTACCAAAGACCCCAGTTTCTTAAAACCTAGGTATTTAAGAACTCTCTCCCTCAGATCTGATCTTCTCCCCTTTGCCCACCGCTCAGGCCAGGCGCAGCCAGAAGCCAGAGGCTGAATAGATACAGAAGCGAAGCGTTTGGTGATCTGCAGCAGCACTTGGGAGGCCTCAGGAGTTCAGGCCACCCCAGAGCTGGCAGCTCTTCTAGTCTATACTAGTGTGGTCACCCGGAATCCTCTTCATGATGGTCCTAATAGATGAAACACAGATCCCTCACCTGGGGCTTTAAGGTGTTAGCACTAGAGGTCAGTAGTATAGGTACTAATATCTCCATTTTACATATGAGAAATCTGAGGCTCAAAGGGGAGGAAGGCTTTCCTTAGGATCATGCAGCTGGTGTCAGAAGCAGGATCCGAATCCAGGTCTTCCTAACAAGTCCCGCACTTTATCAACTCTCCTACACTATGTGTCTACGCCTGCCTAGCTGCGTATACTATGCTAACCATCTACACCGGTACAACCATCTACAATGGCCCATTTACCCACACCACTGTGGCTGTCTACACCAGTATAGCCACCTACACTAGTTTCACAACTGGTGTAGCTCCTGCCATCACTCTACTTCCACCAGCCTAACAGGTGCCACTGTACAGTCTGTCCCAGGCCAGCTGTTCATACTGGCCTCACTGTCTACACTGGCTCAGTCACCTACACTGGCACCTAGCCACTGACATTGCTCTAAAAACTCTACTATACAAATGGGTGATGGTCATGGCTTTTAGGTTCTGGCTTTGAGGTCAGGGGTGCGGGAGAAAGGGACAGGATTTGGTCACGGGATCATAGCTTTAGAGCCGAAAGGATCATCTACTCCAACACTCCCACTTTATAGAGGGAGAAACTAAGGCCAGAGAGAAGTAGCAGAGTCAGGGCTTGAACTCAGATCCCTTGTCATATAGGACATCTTCAGAAGGCTGACTCTGGCCCTTTCTACATGGTCTCAGATGGGGGTAGGGGACACACAAACGTATCTCTACTCCAGGGTTGGCGGTGTGACCTCCCTGTGATTTTGCGGTCATCTCTGAACCCACCTGACACCTGCTTCACCTTCTAGTGTTCCACACCTCACATCGATATGGGAGGAGCCCCCTGAGCCCCTAGAGCATCTATCTAGCATACCCAGACCCACCCACCCAACTACACCAACCACAGTTTTTCTGGTAAGATTGTGGACCACTGGGCCTTTCCATCTACTCTACTGCTGTGCCCTGGGCACCACCATCTGCTCTGCCTGCTCTTGGACCCTAAGGTCACTTGGGCTTTACCCCAGGCCCTCCAGCCATGCTCTGAAGATGTCAGGACCTTTCCGTCTGTCCTGGAGCTGGCCTTCCTCTATGGATTGGTCTCCTCATTAGTTCCTTGAGAGCGGAGACCCTTTGGATTTTCTCTTTGTATCCCCAAGCATTCAGCGTGATACTGGACACATTTGTCATTGTTCAGTCATTTCAGTCATATCCAACTCTCCATGACTCTATTTGGGGTTTTCTTGGCAAAGGTACTAGAGTGGTTTGCTGATTCCTTCTCCAGCTCATTTTACAGATAAGGAAGCTGAGACAAACAGGTGTTAAGTGACTTGGCCAGAGTCACCCAGCATGTCTGAGGCCAGGTTCGGACTCAGGAAGATGAGTCTTCCTGACTCTAGGCCTGGTGCTCTATCTGCTGCAGCGCCCCCTAGCTGCCCTCCTGGACACACCGGGAGCACTTTTCAATAAACTCCTACCTGAGCCAAAATAAGCTTCCCCTGTTCCCCTTACCTAGCCTCCTAAGCTGACACCAGCTGGGCTCTGCAGGAGGAACACAGGACCCTAAATTTAGGGTGAGGAGTGACTTGGGGGTCATTTTCTGATGTTTACTACACCTGTGTGTCCTTAAGCAAGTCGTGAATTTAGTGTCAGGGCTACCCAGGCCTCAGTTTCCTGATCTGTAAAATGAGAGGGCTGGATTACCAGATGGCATCTCAGGTCCCTTCCAGCTCTAGAACCCTGATCCTATAACCATCTTGTCCCAAACATTTCTTTTATAGAGGAAGAAACTGAAGCCCCGAAAGGTCACACAGAGCATGGCAGAGTTCGGGTTCAAACCAGGGTCCTGTAGGCTCTGCCCACTGCATCCCACTACCTACTACCTTCCACCCCTGCCTTGAAGGCAAGGCCAGGATTAGTGCCCAGGGCTCACAGGCCAAAGTGCCCTTGCCCTTTCAGAGGGCCCACAACAAGCCCCTTCATTTGAAATGTCTCACTTACAGCCTGTCCTGCATGACTCCGGCCTGAGCCCCCGTCTCAGGCTGGGTCTGACTCCTGCTGGGCTTGGCAATTATCTGCAAGACCAATGGAAGAGAGAATCTGTGAATGGCAGGTTCCAGATGCTCCTCTAACATGGGAACTAGGGGTACATTACCCAACTCCTTGACCTGAAGGGTCAACCTCAGGATGCTGAGGATCACGCCCCTGTCCCACCCTCAGTAAAAGGGCCCCTGGACTTCCCAGAATGACCACAGTTCTAGCCAAGATGGCTACAGAATCAAATTCTGTTTCCATGATAGCTTCCTAAATAATTGAAAAAAATGCATTCATTCTTATGGAGCAAAACCCTCGGTGGCTAGAAGTGAAAGCTTTTGGTCAGGAAGAAGCCAAAGTCCTTGCCATCCAGTGAACACTAGATACTCAACACTCCAAATGATTCCACTGCCCATTTTCCCAACCCCATTCCAGACAGAGGTATGCTGGGTCCCAGATTCTACACTTACAGATCCTAGAAATCATCCCTCCTATGCCCAAGCACAGGGGAACCTGTGTGGAGAGGAAGGTGGGAGAATGTACATTGGCTAATAGAGCTGGGCTGTAGTTACCCACATCACCAGCAGGTGGCACCATCAGCATTTGGTCCTTAATGGAATCACAGAATGGCAGAGTTGGGAAGGATCTTAGAGAACACTGACCCTACCCCTTCATGTTAAAAGCAGAAATTGAGGTGCACAGAGACCCTGCCCAAGGTCATGTCGGTAGTAACAGAGCTAGGATTTGAACCCAAGTCTCCTAGCATGTGGCTCATTCTCACGGAACCATGTAGCCTTAAGAAGAATCATGGGATCTTAGCCCAATGAGTCCATCCAATCCACCACCACACCACCAGATCATCAGCCAGCTTGTGAATGAAGACCTTGGACGGGGAGCTCACTATCTCCCAAAGTATCCCATTCTCATTATGGGAAGCTCTTCGTGACCTTGAACCTGAATTGGCCTCTCTGCTGCTGCCCTCTGGGGTCAAACAGAACAGGCTAGGCCCTTTCTCCTGTGACAGTCCTTCAGAGAACTTCACCGAGTCTCCTCTCATTGAGGGTAGCTACCCTCAGTATCTTCAACTCATTGTCATGAGCTAAGGCTAAGAAGGTAGGCAAGGCTCTAGAACTGTGGGAAGCTCTCTCACAGTAACCATGAAGGAACCTTCTGGGTAAAGGAGAGGTGGGGGAGGGCCAGGGGACAGTTAGCAGGCAAAAGTCCTGGCCAGAGGGGAGGAGCCTTCTCCCATATGGGCAGGAATCCAGCCCCCTCCTTCTTGCCTGGCTAATTCCTTCCCTTTGGCCAAGAAGGTGCCAGATCTCATCTTTGCCATGGTTGTTGCTGGAAGCTGCCCAGGGTGCTGGCGCTAGTGGGGACAGCAGCTGTTCCCAGGCAACACCCCCTCCCAAAAATGTCTGGGGGACTTTTTTGGGGTGGAGAGGCGGGAGCAGCTGTGGCTGGAGCCTGGATACTCAGTGTGGGCTGGGGTGGGGTGTCACCCAACCCTGGTCACGGTTGGCCTCCACGAGATCAGTTCCTGCCTCTCCAGCAGCTTCCGTGGCAGCCGCTGATAAGACATTGTCAATGCCCCCTCCCCCTCCAAGTTTACCCAGTGCCCCTGAGCTCAATGTTCCCTCCTAACCTTCCCAGGTCCTGGAAAGTCCTGAAAAGTCCCAGAGGGCTCCTGGATGCCGAGTGGACCTTCGGTTCCTGCTCTGGCCTCCCCATTATCAAGTCAGCTCAGCTAATATCATGCTTGCCCTGGCAAACCCATGCTCACACAGAGATGGGCACAGAGTCAATGGGGAGCCTCAGAGGACAGTATTCAGAGAGGTCCCAGCCCCTGCCTCCTCCACTTGCAATGCCCAGCTCCTCCCTCCCAAAGCTCTTTTTGCCAAATTAATGGAGCTGTCCAAACCACGGACATGATTATGCCTCATTTCCCAGCAAACGTGGTCTGACAAAGATGTAGGATCAGCTCTCTCCCAGGCCAGGACCAGCCTGATCTGTCTGTCCATCTATCCATCTGTCCAAAACTCACATCTCCCCCTGCCTCCTGGAGCAAATAGGGAGACCATCAGACTAACAGTGGCCAAAAAGAATGTCCATACACCATCTGGGACCAGAAGTTGAGTTTCTGGGAAACCAGCCTTCTTCCCAGAGACCAAGGGGATGGTTCTAGTAGTCAGCTGAGGAAGAGCCTTTAGGGCCCCCAAAGAAGAGACCATTCCTCAGAAGCTGGGACCATGTCAAAAGTGCTGGAAAATTCAGAGCCTCAGGAGGTCAGAGCTGGAACAGATCTCCTCAGGACAGCCCAGAGATGGGATGTGTGCCTCAAGGCAGAGGGAGGGGCAGGGGGGCTCCAAGACAAAACCATCCTTCCCTTCCATTTGGGGGTGGAATAGGAGCAGATTCCAAAGAAAACAGAGAAAAAAGTCCTCAGGCTCCCACGGCCTCAGAACCTCCCGCTGGGGAGCTCAGCAATGAAATTCTGACAACGCAAACAAGTCCAGTCCAGGAGGGGGACAAGGGGGAGCTGTCCACGGAGGGCAATGGAGGGCCTGGGGAGCTTCCCAGCCAGCTGGGGCTGTCAAGCCTTGGGAAGCAGCCGGAGAGCAGGCTGGCCCAGCCCCGGAGGAATCATGGCAGCCACCAGGTTGCCGTGGGAGAACAGGCTGTCAACATCAGCCAAGGACAACAGAGCGGGTTTTGCTGTTTTTAGCTATATTGGGGGAAGGAGGAGGATCAAAGAAGGGTTAGGACGATGGCTGGGGGCGGGTGGGATGATAACAGGCCATGGAGACAAGGCAGAAATACTTGGCTCTGATTTCGCTTCTAAAAAAAGCCTGTGTTCGACCCTGCCACTCGTTCAGCCTGACTTTCATCTTTTCTGTGTCTCTTCATGGCTAAACTTGTGGACCAGGCGCCTCTGCTTCCTCACCTCCCACTCAGCCAGCCAGGCCTCAGCCTCTGGCTCTCCTCTCAGGTTTCTGTGCCTACCCCTCCCTCACTGAAGACATTCTAGTGACCTCTTGAGGGCCAACAACCACCCGGGCTGCTCAGCTGCCCCATTTCCTTTCTTCTCCCTCTCCTCGATGTCCAAGGACTTGTTGGACTCCGTCGGCCTCTGGCCACCCCCCTCCCTTGGCTCTGGGCCACAGTCTGGTTTGGATCCTGCTCATTCTGGGCCCCATCTTTCTGGACCCCCGGAGGGCCCTGCTCCGTGACCCCCCTCTTCCTTTTCCCCATTTTCCCCTTGGCTTCATTGAGGACTTCCACACAGATGGCTCACAAATCACAACATAAGCAGCATTCCAGGTGCTGCTGGAATCTCCCACCTCAGCAGGCCCTTGGCTGCTCAGGGTCATCACGGTCCATGAGGATCTCCTATCGGATCATGGGCTTTCCTCATTCTCTGTGTCTGGTGAAGGCCCACTATCCTTCCAGTCACCCAGGCCAGTTTCTGAGACTCTGAGCTTTAGAGCTGCAAGGGACCCAGGAGGCCATCCGGTTCAACCCCCTCTTTTTACAGAATGGGGGATGGGGGTTCAAAGTGGTCGAGTGACCTAGATGGCACAGCAGTCAGATACTTACAAGCATGGTGGGGAAGGTCACTTAACCTCTCAGCCTCAACTTCCCCATCTGTAAAATGGGGAGGATAACACCTACCTCCCAGCCTCTTGCTTACCATGGGGACTGGGGGCTCTTCCTCTCTAGCAGAGACACACACCAGGTCCCTACCTGGGTTGAGTGTTGCTTTAATGAGGTCATACGGAATCCTCTGTGCTCCTAGAGGCCCCGGCCCTGGAGCCCAGGGCTATGCCCATTTTCCTCCTGCACCTAAGAGAACCTCAGCCTCCCCAAACCAAGGCTGTCTCCCTCAAACAGACCCTGAGCCCCCCTTGTCCCCCCCCAACTCACACGGCAGATGGTCCCCATCAGGGCGTGAAACAAACAAACGGGATATTTCATTCAGCTCTAGCTCTCAGCAGCCAGTCAGTCCTGTTGCCAAGCGGCCCCTCCTTCACAGCTCTGTCAGCTGAGGGTGCAATTTGGGGGGACGACACAGCCAAATTCCAGCTGCTCCTCCAGGAAAGGGGGTTGGGACCCTGCCAGGGGAGAGTGGGCACCTCCATCTCTCCCCACCAGGGGCTGGCAATGCTGAGGAAGGCAGCCAGAGAGACTGACGGTCCCCCAAATACAAGAGGATTCCCAAATCTGGCTCCCAGCAAGCCAAGGAAGAGCAGAGCTGATAATAAAGCCTGATGCCTGTGAGGGCTCCGAAAGCCTGGCCAGCAGCTCTTGGGAGGGGCTCAGCTTCCCCACCCCCTCCTGCCATGACTGCCCCCCATCTAAGGGGCCCAGCAGGAAAATCACAAGTCTACCGTCTTACCTAACCAAGGATCCCTGGCCTCTGTTCCAAGACCTCCCATGGCAGGGAACTCACTACCTTCTGAGGAAGCCCTTCTTGTTCCCAGTGCCTGGCACACAGTAAATGCATAATAAACGTTTGTTGACTCGGTGCTCATGGGCACATGGGCTCATGGGACTCTCCTCCATTTCCCCCCCCTGCTCCTCACCAAGCAGATGAAGGCAGTCCCAAAGACAGCAACCATGGCCCACCTATGTCCTTTTGAAGCACATCAGGCCTCTAAGGCCCAGTCAATGTCTCTCCTCAAACACAGTGCCCAGGAAGCCATGACCTACTTGTCCTAATTCCACCGCTGGCTCCCTATCTCGCCACAGGCAGGAGGAACGTCAGTAACAGCCAAGTCAGGGCCCTGTTTGCACAGCCTGGTTTCTAGAAGCATGAAATTCTACAAGATTCTCCATGAACTTAACTCCTAGTCAGTAGAACAAGGAGACTCCTAACCCTCCCCCACAAGTATAGCCACTTAGGAGAGGCCAATGAGGCCCTGCCCTGCCCTGCCCTGAAGGCACTTCTAGTCGGGGATGGTACAGGACCTTCAGTCAGGAGTCTGAGAACAGAAGCAGCCTGGGAGTGAAGGCCCTGGGCTGAACAGAGCAGGGTGGCCCAGAGAAGGCCCCAGGAATGTGGAGGGGCCATCCCCACCAGCCAGCCAGAAGCAGGAGCTGCTCTGGTCCCTAACAGGCCAAACATACTGGTGCTTAGGGGTGCTTGGCTGAATCTGCTGAATGTGGCCATGCCCTCCAAGGTTTGGGTCTGGCTTAGATGCTGGGCAGCCTGAGGTTAGGTAATCCATCTCTTGAATCTCCTCCGGCTGAAGCATAGTGAAAAACTTCAGAGGCCCAGAAGGGTCAAAACCCTACTCCTAAAGCAATTGGCTTGGAAAACTGAGCCTGAGGGCAGCCCCCACCCCTCAGCAGGGGCCCTTGAGAACAGCCCCCACTGTCCAGCAGAAGCCCCTGAAAGCAGCCCCTAACCCTCAGCAGAGGCCCCTGAGAACAGCCCCCACCCCCCAGCAGAGGCCCCTGAGAGCAGCCCCCAGCAGAGGCCAGGCCTCCCCGACCCCCTTCCCACCCCACCTGGGCATCCTGGGGTTGTGGTGCCCTCAGGCCTCACCTAAAGTCGCCCAGTCAGTTAGATGCACAGGTCCACTGAGCACCCAGGCCCGGTCCCCTGGCTGATTCAGGAAACACTTTGTGATTGATAGAAAGATAAGATTTTTCCCAGAAAGAGGGGGATGGGTCTCTGGTTCTGCCAAGACATTCCCCCCTCCTCCTCAGTCAGTCCCCACAGCTGCCAGGGGAGGGAGGGCAGGCTGGTCCATGAATATGCAAAAGCAGTAATTAGCTGAGAGCATTAAACAAATCAACCCAGAAACAAAACAAGCAGAGGGAGGGAGACTCTGAGGGCTCCCAGGAGGCAGGAGATCTGATGTTTTCCCAACACAGGCCCAGGGGACCCCACGGCCTCCACAGGCCCCAAGAGCTGTCCCCACAGCCCTGCAGAGGACCCCACAGCCTCCAGAGTGATCTTCGCCAGCCTGAGAGGACCCCCCCCACAGCCCCCAAATGTTATGGTTCACGAGCTGGAGGAGACCTTGGGATCCATCAAGTACAACATCCACATTTTACAGAAAGGGAAACTGAGGCACAGCTTGAGGAAGGGGCTGGTCCAGGGATGGAATCCTATATTCTACGGAAAGGGTTTCCTCAGGAGGCAATTCAATGCCACCCACCAGGCAGTGGCTGCTGCTAACTAGACATTGTATTGGAAACACAGATAATCCCTGCCCTTGAGAAGTTTCCATCCAGGGGGTAGAGGCGAGGAGGGACTGAACTTGAGACTGGCACCAGACCCTGACAAAAGACAAGACACACCGTGAGACATTGCTGGGAAAGGCCTTTTGAAGGAGGGAAGATTTCAACTCAGTCTGGAGGGGAGAAAGGGATTCCAGACAGATGAGAAGGAATGGCATTCCAGGCTAGGTCACAGCCTGGACAAAGGCCCAGAGATAGGAGATGGAACCCTTTGTCCCAAGGGCTTTAAATCATCAGAAGGTGGAGGCAGAGGTGGAGATTTATATCTTCTCAGCCAATGGCTCTGCATACAACAGAAGCTGTCCCATCCAGTCAACCCTCCACTTAGATGTCAACACGATCTTCCTAAACCGAGGTCTGACCATGCTCACTTCAGCCAGTGGCTCCCTATGACCTCCAGGATCAAATACAAAAATCCTGTTTGGCAATCAAAGCCCTTCACAGCCTAAGCCCCCTTCTCTCTTTCCAGTCTTCTTCCACCTTAATCTCCAGCCCATTTTCTTTTCTCTCTCTCCATCCTGGAGCATCTCCTCTGGCTTTCCCCCGTGCCTGGAACACTCTCTGTCCCATAAATCCCACTTTTTGCAAGAAGACTTTCCCAGCCTTTCTTAATTCCAGAGCCTTCCCACTGGGATTATTTACAATTTCTCCTCTCTATATTGTGTTTTACACAGCGCTCTGCAGCCATCTGTCCTCCCCCATTAGATTTTAAACTCTGGAGTGCAGGGGCCGTCTTTTGTCTTTCTTTGTATCCTTGGCTCTTGGCACGGTGCCTGACATATAATCGGCACTTAATAAATGCTCACTGCCCGACTGACTGCCTGACCTCGGGCCGAACACCTCACATTTCTGAGCCTGTTTCCTCATCTGTAAAATATACCTTCCTGCGATACCCATTTATACTTTAAGAAGCAAGTTCTAAGAATTGTTGTGAATAAGACAATGTGTGTGCCTTTATCAACATTAACATTATTATAATCAATCCCATCTGAGCGGGGCCTTTCGGAGAAACTCTAAACCTCATGCCATCAATAGGATTCTGGAGAGGCCTCCTGGCCTGTTTATTGGATGGGTCTTCAAGCAAGGGCCCCATGACAAACTGCAGATACACAGGTAGAGGCTCCACGGCAAGTGACCCTGAATCTGAAGCTGAGTGCCCCCGAAGGAGAAGGGACGGCCAGTTTTCAAAGAGGAAGCACAAATCGTTAGTGGTCCCTTGAAAGAATGCTCAACCTTGCCAATAATCGAAGACACATGAATGAAAATCCATCAAAAAAGAATTAAAAGCAAAGAAACACAATGCTGGTGGAGCTAGGCAAAAACAGGTACACTCCTTCCCTGCTGAGAAGATTGCAATCTGGGGGAAACTCTTTGGGAGGTATCTCCTAGGATACGTCAAACTTTAGACAGAGCATCCTAATCTCTGACCCCATAACGCCACTGTTGGACAGAAGCCCTGAAAGCGCTCGTCAAACCAGAGAGGGAGAACAAGCTGTTCCAAGGTTTTCACAACAGCATTATTAGGTGTAATTGAAGAAAATGACAGTGAGAAAGTTCTTAAATCAATTGTGGCACATTCATGTCATGGAATACCATAGTGCAATTAAGACAGGAGGAATACAAGGACCTAAGGAAAGACCTTTGTAAAATAATGCCAAGCCAAAAAAAAAAAGTGATTACTAAGAGGAAAGGTAAATGAGAAACCACGATTCTCCCCTCTTTGTGGATGGTTGACAGAAGTGACTCAGCCAGGGTCACACAGCTAATCAGTACAGTCTGTGTAGTCCCCTCCCACTAGATCACCCTGCCTCCATCGCCTATTTCCTCCCAAACCCTCCCCCTCCTTCTGATTTCCCTCTTCCTGTGGAGGGCACCCCTCCACCCCCCACCCATCGAGTGTGCCAGGCTTGCATTCTTAGGGCCATCCTTACTCCTTCCATTCCTCACACTCAAGGTTATCAAATCTTGCCAGTTAGCTCAGCCTCCAGCCTAACTCAAGTCCTTAACAGCTCTAGCCTAAACTGGAGGTCTGGCCGTGGAACTTCATCACTCAAGAAATGCCATGGCTCCCCTCTTGCCCTTGGATCAAATACAAATGCCTTCCCAGGCTGGCTGCCTCCTTCTAAATCCTTATACATTATGCCCCTTGCAGTACTGACCCTTTGGCCCAGCCAAACTCGCCGGCTTGTTCTTCCACACAGAATCACTCTCTTCTTCCTCCACTTAACTCCAGCTTCCTAAAGCAAGCCTATCTGGATCCCGCTTCTAAAATGGAATGTAAGCCCCCTGCGCTGTCTCAGCGTTGCCAGGGTCTAGCACGGTGCTTGTGCTTAATAAATCCTTGTTGAATGAATAATAATGACAGCTGACATTAAAGTGCTTACTATGTGCCACTTTATGAGTATTAGTTCATTTGATCTTTACGACAACCCTGGAAGGAGGTGCTATTATGATCTCCATGTTACAGAGTCACACAGTTAATAAGTGTTTGAGGCACATTTAAACTCAGGTCTTCCTGCCTCTAGGCCCAGAGCTCTACCCACTGAGCCACTTAGTTACCCAATAGAATGGTCTGGCCTGCCCAGTATCACTCACTGGGCACAAACTGCAATGATCCTAAACCAACTAACATGTCTCCCCATCCCCCAAAATAATCTGGGCTGCCTAGAAACAGTGACCCTACATGTTCCCCAAAGCAAATAAGGCGATCAAGTGACAGGAAGACCCTGGAAGGGATGAGAGCTCACAGAGGAGGAAACAGCAAAATCCATCAATGCAAGAGCTGACCTCCCACCTCAGCTGGTGAGGACCCCAGACCAGGCCAGGGGACCCTCAAAGTGGGACTTGGGACATGTTGCCTGTCACAGGAAAGCCAACCTTCCCAATTATGAAGACAACTCATTGGCTTAAATGGTTGCCTCTAAGGGACTGAGCTCCCCATCACTGAAAGTCATAGACTCTAGCTATGATGATGTAAAAAACAGAAGACATCAATAAAAACTTATTAAATCACTTCTAAAAACAGAAAGTCTTAGACTCATAAACTTTAAAACTTGGAACAGGGTGAATCTAGTGTAACTCTCTCATTCTGAGGGTGAGGACATTGAGACTCAGAGGGACGTGAGCTGTGGAGGTAAAAGTTGGCTGCCCCTGTATCCAAGGGCCTGCAGAGGAGACGCCTGACCAGGCTTCAGCAGAAGCTTCCATAAGCTGAGATTCGGACACCAGTTTCCCCAACTACAAAATCATCCCCATTTCTATATTGCTTCAAGGTTTAAAAAGCTCATTCCTTACAACAGCCCAGAGGACCAGAAGTGTAAGTACAGAGGTCAGAAAAGTCACCGGTAAGTGGACTGGAACCCAGGGCTTTGGCCTTCGGTGTTCAGGCACTCCTTCTTTTGTCATATTTTGGTCCTTCTTTGCATCTCCAGCATTTAGCACAGCGCCTGACATGTTGTTATTGTTGTTGAGAGACATTGGACACCCCGGCTCATTTTACAGATGAGGAAACTGAGACAAACAGGGTCAAGTGACTTGCCCAGGGTCACACAGCTAGTCTGAGGCCAGATTTGAACTGGGGAAGGGGAGTCTTCCCGATTCCAAGCACAGTGCTCTACCTCCCATACCACCTAGCCCTCATTACTTCTGCTACAATTCAATTAAATTCAATAAACATGTATTCAGCATTTACCGTGTGCCAGGTACTGTGCTGAACAGTACTATAGAACCAAGGGGACCTTGAAGGACAAATTGAGTCAGGGAGAAGGTCACAGAGGGAAGGGACTAAGGCCAGCCTGCTGGCAGGGTAGGAGAAGCCCATCAGTGAGCAAAGGGAGCACAAAGACTGTATTGTCGCTGTTGTTTTTAAGAAATAAAAGGTAGTAACCTCATCAGTGACAACTCCCAGGCCCAGCCCAGGCTCCGGGGGCTTCCAGCCCTGCCCTCCATCCCCAGCCAGACCAGAGCAGGCGGGTCCTGGAGGGGCCCCCAGTGGGGGACCACTGCGGTGAGGAGGAAGGGGACTCATTACAGACTCTAGGTCTCAAAGGCTGGCTTCGGCTTCCTAATTAGACTCTGGGAGCTTCCCTGCCAGTCCCTGATTCAACCCAGCTCCCCAGGAGCCCCAGGGATCTGGAGGAGAGAGAGGAGGAGAGACAAGGGAAGAAGAGGAAGAAAGAAAATGGAGAGAAGGGAAAGGGAAGAAGAGGAAGATAGCAGGAAAGGGGAAAGATGACAAGAAAAAGAAAAAGGAGAGGAGAAAAGGAAGAGAAAGATGTGGAGGGAGGAGCAGAGGAGGCCCGGCCAGGACCAGAGGCAGCCCTGAAGGCTGAGTCTGCTCAGCTCTCCCCATCTCCTGGCCCTTCTCTGTTGTGCTTCCGAGAGAAGCTAACCAGGAGGCATCCAGGGGTTCTAGAATGAACAGGAGGTGGCAGTCCAGAAGCCTGGGTTCTAGTCTTGCCTTTGACACTGTGGTCAGAAAGTAACCACTGTGGCAAAGAACTGGAAATTGAGGGGATGCCCATCAAGTGGGAAATGGCTAAACAAGCTGTGGTATACGAATGTAGTGGAATACTGTTGGGCTATAAGAAATGATGAGCGGGCAGACTTCGGGAAAACCTGGAAAGACTTATCTAAACTGATACAGAGTGAAATAGGCAGAACCAGGAGAACACCGTACACAGTAACAGCCACACTGTGCCATGACTGACTTTGACAGACTTGGCTCTCCTCAGCAATGCAAGGATCTAAGACAACTCCCAAAGGCTCATGACGGAAAATGCCATCCACATCCAGAGAGAGAACCATGGAGGGGAATGTGGATGGAAGCAGACTATTCACTCTCCTTTTCTTCTGTTGTTTTGTTTCTTTTTTCTCACGGTTCCTCCCATTAGTTCTAACTCTTCTTTCCATCACGACTAATGTGAAAATATGTTTAACCTGAATGTATAAGTAGGACCTGTATCAGAATGCACACCCTCTTGGGGGGGGGGGGGAATCTTATGGAAGTGAATGTTGAAAACTAAAAATAAATTAATTTTTAAAAAAAAAGTAGGCAAACCACGCCCCTCTTCAGGCTTCAGCTTCCTCATTTGTTGAATGAAATGATTGGAGAGGGTGACCTAGGCTCTGGCCTTGCAAGGTTCTTATTTACTTATTCCATAAATCAACCTTTAATAAGTGCCTACTATGTGCCAGCTAGGAGCAGCTAGGTGGCATGTTGGATAGAGCGCTGAGACTTGAGTTAGGAAGACACATCTTCTGAGTTCAAATCTGGTCTCAGACATACACTAGCTGTGTGACCCTGAGCAAGTCGCTTAACCCTGTTTGCCTCAGTTTCCTCATCTATAAAATGAGCTGGAGAAGGAAATGGCAAAAGACTCTAGTATCTCTGCCAAGAAAACCTCAAATGGGATCACTAAGAGTCAGACACAACTAAGTGCTGGGATTATAAATATGATAAAAGAAAGACAGTCCCGACTCCAACTCCAGGGAGAGCCAGGTGGCAGACATCTTCTTTCCCAAGGGGAAGACTGTCTGGAAACTCACCTCCTCAGGGAAGCCTTCCTGGATTGGTCCTCCTAGCTGGTCCCTGCCTCACTGGCTGCCCCAGCTCCCATGTAGAGGGGGCCCCCATCCTCTCGACCCCTCCCTCTCCTCCCTCCCTCTCAGGGCAGCCCAGCCCTCCCACACCCACAGCCCAGGCTGCACATGCCTCAAGGCTGAGCTCACACACATGCCGGGGAGAGTCTGAGCTGGTGCACAGCCACACCCGGCCGGCTTCTCTGCCCTTCCAAGAGTGAGTCAAGGGCTAGGAGTGAGTGGTGACTACCATCTCCAGCTCTCCTTCCCCTCTTAGCCCCAGGTGGGGCATGAGATGGTCATAGACAGGACCCTCTCCTTGACCCTGAATCTCTAGACCCTAAACCCAAGAAGCTTTCACAGATTAACACCTGAGACTCAACCCCGGTCCCTGTGTGTTCCAGGCCCTCTCTGTGCACTGCCTTCACCTATGTGAAGTCTGCACACACACACGCTGCTCTAAACAGGTTCTCCCCCTGGAATGGGGCTCCCTCAGCCCGGCTTCTCTCCCTGGCACACCCTGAGGCAGACATCAGGAGGCAGCCTCTCAGAAATGACACCATATTTAAAAATTGATTGAAGAGTAAACACAAGATGGGAGAGCAACTGGTTCCTTGGGAAGCAGAGCAAGAGCGGGTAGATGCGAGGGGAGCCCCTGGGCCCGACCTAGCCGGGTATATCTATAGCCATGTACACTCCCCGCCCTTCTTCAGAGGCCCTGCCCCTGGCGCAGACAGAGCCTGGGGCTGGCAACCTGTGCTTATGCCTAATGAGACTTGGGAAAGATGGATGGCCAGTTACTGGGCCTCCTTTTGGGTACCCGTAACCCTAGATTTTCATCCTGGGATCATGAGCTAGGGCCAGTCCTGTCCCCAGAGGCTCCTGATCCCTCCATCCTCCCTTCCTGGCCTAGGATACTCCTTCTAGACTGAGAAGCCCCTCACCCTTTAAAAAACCACCTTCCAAATGGGGCAAGGGGCACCGAGGGAGGACTCTGCAGCTCCCCTCAGGGGCTGTGCCCAGTCCCTGGACTCCAAACACCTGGTCCTGGGGCAGACCAGTACCCTGAATCTCTGAGACTAAAGTGAGAGCTGGGCATGTTGGTAGGAAGGGGTGGCTTCACTCTTCTTTTGAGGCCAGGAAGATGCAGAGCCCTGAGAATACCTCCCTCCAACCAGACTCACCCAGGCCACAAGAGGACAAAGTCCCCTGGGAAATTCTCCATTAACCAGCAGCTGTGTTTGGCGAGCAGGGCTCAGGGATCCTCTTCTCCTTCTTACAGCCACCCCCAGGGCTGCTCCCTGATACCTGGCACCTGGGGTGTGGGGCTGAGGCTGGGACAGGGACCTAGAGGCTTTCAGGGTGTGGGCGCAGTGCCGAGATGGTCCCCACAATCCTGGTGCCAGGTGATAGTGACGTCTTCTGGAGACATCCCACCTGGGCCGGTGCCAAGGGTGCCAGTCCAGGTGAGTCAGTCCCTGGTTCCCTAAGGGTGGGGCTGGAGCTGGGCTGCTTCTGATCTCCAGGAGACTGAGCAGGGCCCAACCCAAGCCTTGTCACCTGCCACCTCCTCCTAGTGTGATTGACCCACCAGGACCCTTTGTCTCTACTTAGCACACCTCCCCCTGCCAAGAATCTAACCCAGGGCTGGATGTGTGCTTCCTCAGTGATGAGAGTGTGTGTCCCTGCAGGAGACCCCCACCCACCCAGGGGAACCCAATAGAAAGGAGATCCATTCCTCCAACAGGTATGGTGGGGAGCTAGGGCCCAAAGTGCTGCACTCCATCCTGCTGCATCCTTCCCTTTCTTGGGCCTCAGTTCCCGCATCTGTTCAATGAAGGGGCTAGATGGGATGGTCACTGGGGTCTTCTCTAGCACTGACTCTAGGATGCCATGCTCCTCTTACTCCTCTCCCTCCCTGGCTGCTGGTGCTGGGTGTGTACCTGCTCCTAGGCTCCAAGCTGGAGGAGACAGTGGAACGTGGTCAAAGCACACAGACAGGTTTCCCTGCCTGCAAGGTTTCTGGGGAGGGGGCCCCTCCATTCTCAGTTGGAACAGCCAATTGAGAGTCCAAGGTGCCCAGCCTAACATGGGGCCACAGCAGAGACAATGATAATTACTCTTCACACTTGAGGAAGTAACTCTTTTTGGGGGAGGGGTGGGGATTTTGCCCAGCTGCTCAGGCTACCCTGGGCCCCTTCTTCCCTCTTAGCTGATGGAACTGTTTGGCAGGGATTGGGGGGAAGATTACATGTCCATCCATGTGTGCATACATACGTATACACACACCATTTCAGCTTTTACCCTGGGAGAAAGCAGAACCACAGAAGGCACAGAGATGACACATCAAGTAACTGAGGGTGGGCACCAGAGCAATGGCCTTGAGACTCCTGCTGCTCTGCCTGAGCTCCGAAGGCTGAGCCGTCAGTTTCTGCTGTTTCCTCCAGACCCTGGGGCCCTGCATGCCCAGCACTCAGGTGATGGGAGGCACATGGAGGCCAGATTACCAGTGCCCTCATACCAACAGGGTTCTATAATATGGACACTGAAAACTGGGGCATGGACAAGCAGGGTGTCCTGATGGGTAAGCCCCTGGGAGAGCCCCAGACCTGCCCATCAGTCTGGCTGCCTGCCTTCTGCCTGGGGAGGTGCCTCAGAAAGGTTGAGGAGCAGGGCTCTGGAAGAGGGAGAGCTAGTAAAGTGGAATACCCACACTCAAAGGGGACAGGACATCCTCTGGGGTCTTGCACACTGCCCTAAGGATGGGTAGGAATCTTTCTGTCTCTGGGGCTCGAGGCGCATATCACCTTCTAGTCCAGCCCCCATGGCATACCATTCCCTCTTTCCCATTCAGCTCCAGAGGACAGAAGCAATGCCAGACCACGTCAGGCTGTCTAGTCCTAGCTTCTACCTCAGAGACAGGAGCCAGCTGAAATAGTTGAGGGCCAAGTACGACATGCCAAGGAGGGGCCTTAGAAAGCAGCTAGCTAGACTCAGAGAGGGGAAGGCACTTATCTAGGGCCACACACTTAGTAGAATTGAAATTGGAACTCAGTTTGCCTGACTCCAAACCCAGTGGTCTCTATGTGCTCATCCCTCTCTGGTACTAAAGGCCCCTACATCTCATCTCTTCCCAAGCCTCCAACTACTTCCCTGAAGCTTGAATGCCCCTACCCCAGGAAAAAAAAAAAGGAGAGAGAAAAGGATAAACAAAAAGTAAAAAATAGACATAACTAAAAGAGATTATCAGAGAACCTACATTTGCTAAGCCATAGATTGGACAATAGGTCCCTGCCATTCTAGCACACAGTGAATGTGAATACTAAATAATAACTGTTTCTCTTTTGGCCACGAACCCTGAAGGTCTTCCCCTCCCAGTTTGAGGTTTTTTTTTTGGTTTTTATTTTTGAGTTTTGATTAAAAGGGCCATCCCTTGATTAACTTCTTAAAAAGGCCTATTCACTGAATGGACATTACCTCATTCAAAGTGAGAACCTGAAAAGACCTTAGCCTGAAAGGGCCAGGGTCTCCCAATGCATCCTGGGCCATCTCCAGTGGTCCTGGTGAATATCAGGCCACTGGACCCAGATGGCTCTAGAGGTGAAAGTGAGCCTGGTGACCTTGTACAGCCCTCCCTCCCTCCCTCAAATCCAAGTCAACTGCAAGTCATGTCATCATTTCTCTGACGTCATGGTCCTCTTTGAGAATGAAGGACAAATACAAAAACATTTGCTAAAAGGTACCACAGACAATAAAATAATAGCAATGCTAAACAGATATGCACCAAATAGCATAGCATCCAAATTCTTAAAGAAAAAGTGAAATGAGTTACAGAAGAAAATAGTGCAACTATACTAGTGGAGGACCTCAACTTTCTCCTTTCAGAGCTTAGATAACTCTAACCACAAAATAAATGAGAAAAAAAAAGTTAAGGAGATGAGTAGAATAGAAAAGTTAGATATGATGGACCTCTGGAGAAAACTGAACGGGAATAGAAAGGAGTATACCTTTTTCTCAGGTGTACATAACACCTTCACACAAATTAACCATGTATTGGAACATAAAAACCTCACAAACACAGAAAAGGAGAAATATTAAATGTACCACTTTCGGACCATAATGCAGAAAAAATTACATTCAATAAAGGGCTGTGGAAGCATAGATTGAAACTAATTTAATACTAAAGAATGAGTAGGCCAAAGAACAAATTATAGAAACAATCAATAATTTCATTAAAGATATTGACAACAATGAGACAACACATCGAAATGTGTGGGAGGCAACCAAAACAGGTGTTGGGGGAATACTTATGCCTCTAAATGCTTATATCAATAAAAAAGAGAAAGAGCACATCAACGAATTAGATACATAATTAAAAAACTAGAAAATGAACAACTGAAAAATCCCTAAACACCCAAATAGAAATCCTGAAAAATTAAATGAGAGATTGATACAATTGAAATTTTAAAAACTTACTGAATTAATAAATAAACCTAGGAACTGGTTTTATTTTGTTTTTTTGGAGTGGGGGAAGGCAGGTCAATTGCGGTTAAGCAACTTGCCCAAGGTCACACAGCTAGTAAGTGTGTCAAGTGTCTGAGGTCGGATTTGAACTCAGGTCCTCCTGACTCCAGGGCCAGTACTCTACTCACTGTACCACCTAGCTGCCGCTAGGAGCTGGTTTTATGAAACAGTAAATAAAATAAATAAGCTGTTGGTTAATTTGATTAAAAAAAGAAGAAAACCAAATTACCAGTATCAAAAATGAAAAGAGTGGATGTGCCACCAATGAAGATGAAATTAAAGCAATTTTTAGGAATTATTTTGCCCAACTATATGTCAATAAAACTGAAAATGTAAGTGAAAGGCATGAATATTTACAAAAATATAAATTGCCCAGATTAACAAGAGGAAGTAAATAAGTCTAATATAATATTAATAAACAAGACCAGATGGATTAAGAAGCAAATTCTACCAAACATTTGAAGAACAATTAATTCCCATGCTATATAAACTATCTGAAAAAATATCTAAAGAAGGAGCCCTACTAAATTCCTTTTATGACATAAATATGGTGCTGATACCTAAACCAGAGAGAGCAAAAGCAGAGAAAGAAAATTAAAGCCCAATCTCCCTAATTAATATTGATGCAAAAATTAAAAAAAAAAATACTAGCGAGGAGACTATAGCAGTGTTACAAAGATTATATACTATGCCCAGGTGGGATTTATACCAGGAATGTTGGGATGGTTCAATATTAGGAAAATCATCAGCATAATTGACCATATCGATAACAAAAAGAACAAAAACCATGACTATTTCAATAGCTGCAAAAAAAGCTTTTGACAAAATACAACACCCAATCCTATTAAAAACACTAGAAAGCATAGGAATAAATGGAGCTTTTCTTAAAATAAGGAGTATCTATCTAAAACCAAGAGTAAGCATTATCTGTAATGGGGATAAATTGGAAGCCTTCCCAATAAGATCAAAGGCGAAGGAAAGATATCCATTATCATCAGCATTATTCAATATTGTACTAGAAATGCTATAATAATGTCACAAAAAAGAAATTAAAGGAATTAGAATAGACAATGAGGAAATGAAACTATCACTCTTTGCAGATGATACAATGTTATACTTAAAGAATCCTAGAGAAGCAACTAAAAAACTAGTTGAAACAAAGAACAACTTTAGCAAAGTTGCAGGATATAAAATAAACCCATGTAAGTCATCATTTCTATATATTACCAACAAAATCAAGCACAGAGAGAGAGAAAGATTCCATTTAAAATAAGTGCAGACAACAAAATACTTGGGAGTCTACTTGCCAAGACAAACCCAGAAACTACATGAACACAATTACAAAATACTTCTCACACAAATAAAGACAGATCTATACAACTGGAGAAAAATTAATGGCTCATGGGTAGGCTGAGCCAATATAATAAAAATGACAATTCTCCCTAAATTAATTTACTTATTCAGTGCCGTACCAAACAAATTACCAAAGAATTATTTTGTAGACCTAGAAAAAAAACAACAAAATTCATTTGGAAGAACAAAAGGTCAAGAATATCAAAGGAATCGATGAAAAAAATGTGAAGGAAGCTGGCCTGGCCATACCAGATCTCAAACTATATTACAAAGCCTTAATCAACAAAACAATCTGGTACTGGCTAAGAAATAGTGGTGGATCAGTGGAATACATTAGGTACACAATACACAGCAGTAAATGACAACAGTAATCTAGGGGTTGATAAACACAAAGACCCAAGCTTTTGGGATAAGAACTCACTATCTGACAAAAATTACTGGGAAAACTGGAGAGCAGTTTGGCAGAAGCTAGGCACAGACCAACATCTCACCCTGTATACCAAGATACGGTCAAAATGGGCACATGATTTAGACATAAAGGGTGATGCCGTAAGCAAGTTGGGAGCAAGGAGTAGTTTACTTGTCAGATCTATAGATAAGAGAAGAATTTATGACCAAACAAGAGATAGAAGATCACAGGGAGTATAATAGATAATTTAATTACATGCAATTTTAAAATTTTTACATAAACAAAACCAATTCATCTAAAATTAGAAGGAAAGTAGGAAGCAGGGAAAGAATTTTTTACAGAAAGATTCTCTGATAAAGGCTTCATTTCTCAAATATATTGAGGGAACTGAGTCAAATTTAGAGAAAATAAGAGCCAGTCCCCAAATGATAAATGATCAAAGGATATGAACAAGCAGTTTCAGATGAAGAAATCAAAGTTATCTATAGTCATGTGAAAAAATGCAGTGAATCACTATTGATTAGAGACATACAAATGAAAACAACTCTGAGGTACCACCTCACACCCATCTGGTTGGTTAACATGACAGAAAAGAAAAATGACAAATGTTGAAGGGGATGTAGAAAAGGAAGGACATGAATGAATTGTTGGTGGAGTTGTGAACTGATCTAACCATTCTGGAGAGCAACTTGGAATTAAGTCCAAAGGGATATAAAACTGTGCATACCCTTTGATCCAGCAATACCACTGCCAGGTCTGTATCCCAAAGAGATAAAAGGAAAAAAAAAAGGACCCACATGTACAAAAATATTTATAGCACCTCTTTTTGCAGTAGCAAAGAATTGGAAATTGAGGGGATGTCCATCAACTGGGGAATGGCTGACCAGGTTGTGGTATTTGACTGTGATGGAATAGTATTATGTTATAAGAAATGATGAGCAAGATGGTTTCAGAAAACACATGATAGCCTGGATGGCATCTGGTCAGGGATGTTATCAAGGGGATTCTTGCTCAGGTGGGGGATGGAATGCACGGATGGCCTCTGGGCCCCCTTCCTGCTCTGGCCTTGGAGATTTGGTGATTCTCTGATTTTTGCCCAGCCCCCTGGCCCCTGGCTGGGCCAGCTCTATCTAAACCATGCTGGAGAGATAAGGCTAAGTAACTAAGCAGGCCCAGAAATGACGGCCAGGAGAACAGTCAGATCAAAAGGAACACCCATTCCCATCTTTCACTTCCAGCAGGGTCCATAGGGAGAGCAGGGCAAGAGGGCAGCCTGCCCAAGAAAACAGAGGATGTTTCCACTGTCACATTTAAAACTCCCTCCCTGGCCAGTACCCACCCCCACCACTCCAAAAGAGTTTCCCCTGGCTCTCCATCAGAGGACAGGATGGTCAGGCTGGTTCCATGGGGACCTCAGTGGGGCCCTGGAAGACAGTAGGATTTGGATTAACAGAGCAGGGGGCATCCTGGGTGTGGGAGCATAGTAGGGGCAGGGGCGGAGGAGCACAGGGAGCTGCCTGCAATGCTTTGGGCAGCTCTGGGAAAGAGATTCAAAGGGACCCATGCGTCATGTGCTGCAGAAGATCAGACAAGTCCCAGTGGGATCATTTCTGTTTGTCTGCATCTCTTTTACACACACACACACACACACACACACATACACACACTTTGTCTCTCCCATTAGAATGGAAACTCCTTGAGGCCAAGGACTGTTTCACAGAACCCTGGATTTGGATCAAGGAAGAGCCGAGTTCAAATTCTACCTCAAACACTTCCTAGTTATGTGATCCTAGGTGAATCATTTTACCTCAGTCTGCCTAAGTTTCCTGATCTATGAAATGGGGATAACAGAGCAGCTCACTTCCAGAGTTGTGGATATCCAATGAGAACACTTGGAAAGTGCTTTGTAAACATTAGAACGCTCTATAAAGGCTGGATGTTATAACTGTCTTTGTATCACTTTGTGTGGGGCCTGGAACATAGTAGGTGCTTAATATATGCCTATAGATGCGCAGGTTGGGAAGGGGTGGGGGGCCAGGGGGGGGGTGCAAGGTGAGATCCAGCGAAATATCTAAGGATGGGCTGGGGAGGGGACCAGAGAGAGGCAAGGGGTATGCGTGGGGAGCAGGGTCTAGCCTAAGAAGAAGGAAGGGGGAGGCAAGTTCTCCCCTCAGTCCTCATTAGCATCTCCCCCAAGCCCAGCCTTCCCCACCCTGGAACAACACTGATGAGAAGTCTCACCCTGGTGTCCCCGGGGCCTCGTTAGTCCCTTCTACTGACGCCGGGGAGGGGACGGGGCACAGAGACACAGCCGCAGGTCAACTGGAACTTGGCCCCATGGCCCGGGGTCGGCAGGGCCAGAGAGGACTCCCCATCGCAGTTTGGGCCACCCGCAGACCCAGCCCAGCTACGCTCAGCCTGGCATAAGCCTGGAGATACTGGCCAGCAGCCTGGCTCACCCTGGAGAAGGCCAACAGCTAGGCTCGATGCCTGTCTGGGCTGCTCCCCAGCCACTGTCTTTCAGGATTAGCAAGCGCCCCACTGGGACCCACACTTATTCCAGATGTGACACTTCTGCCTGACCTGGTGCAGTATCCTGCAGGCCCATGTAATATTTCATCAGCAAGAAGGGCCGTCCCTCCAGAACTCAGGGCTGGGCTGGGCTGGGCTGGGCTGAGGCTAGGTCCATTGACTTCCCAGACTACCCTACTTCCATGTATCCTCAGGCCATGTACAGCCCACCCGGCCTCCCTCCAAGGATGGTAGTAAATGGATTTGGGCTTCAGGGCCGGTGGGGTAGAGGAGGCTGGTTTCCAAAATGAAATTATCTATAAAGTACTGAGTAGCACATAGTAGGTGTTTAATGTTGTTTCCTTCCTCCCACCCAGGAAATACCTCTACCATAGACTGCCTGGAAACCACAGTGGGGGAAAGTGGGGGATTTTCTCCCAGGTAATGCAATTACAGATACAGATTCTCACCAGCAGCCCTAGTCCTGAGGCGGTTTTTAAAATCTTATTTAAGAATACTGTCTGTCTGTCCTGAGCAGAGCCCAAATCCGAGAAGGCTTCTCAAAGGAAAGCGAGCTTCTCCATATGCTGCCATTTGGGGACGGCCTTGTGCTGGCTGCCCCACATCCTACAACAGAGCGGTTAGGGGGCCCATCACTACATACATCTGGACACATATTGCAGGTGAACAAGGAGCTGGGACAAGCATCAGGCAATTTCCTTTAGGGAATGGCAAAGTGCCTATTATATGGCACGCACCGTACTAGGCACTCAAAATACAAAGCCAAAAGCAAGATAGCCCCTGCCTTTCAGGAGCTAAATCAGGGACCCAAAAGAAGTGTCCTCTAATCCTGTGAGGGAGGAGAAAGGAGGCATAGCTTCGGCCAGCACTGCCACAAGGGGAGCCCCCATGGGTGAGATCGTGATGAGAGGCATCCAAATGCCAGCAGAAGGGCTTGTACCACAGGGGTGGAAGCTAACCCAGAAGCAGCACGTAGCTGGGGGGCTGTCAGGGAGGCAGGGCCCCAACACAGGCTAAACTGGGAGCCCTCTGAGGCACTCCCATCCTGGAGATTATGCAATTCCAGGCCCCCTCCCCTCTCAGGGCCAGCATCCTCACTGGCTGGGCATCGGTGTGAGGAAAGCAGGTCCTGAGGTGTGCCAGGATTGAGCTCCAAGCTTTACCAGGCCTATCACGTATGTGGGACTGATCGTTGGGTTTTACAGATGAGGAGACAGGCCCTGGAACAGGCTAGCAGTTTGCTGGTGACCCCACAGCAAGTACGTGGGATGGAACCATGATGACGGAATTTCCAAGTGGATGCCCCCGATCCCAGATTTGGAGCCAGAAAGAAATGTAGAGAAGGTCACGAGTCCAACCCCCCATTTTAGTCAATAGCCAATAAACATTTATTAAGCTCTTACTGTGTGCCAGGCACTGTACTAAGCATAAAGGACACAAACATGAAAAGAAAGAGATCCTAACTTCAAGAAGCCCATGATCTAATGGGGGTAGACATAACACAAAGCAAAGATGAAAAGGGAGGCAGAGAAGGAGAGGCCCCAGAAGGAGGAATCCAATGGGAGGACAGGGTAATCTGAAGAGCTCCAAAGTGAGTGTGGCTGATGGAAAAGGAGCCCTCTCCTCCAATGGAGGAGGTTAAGGCTCTTCCCTCCAGTCAGAGGGGCAGGAAGGTCCTGGTGAAGTGTGACTGATTGGATCTTGCAAAGAGTTTACAGATAAGGAAACTGAGTCCGGAGAAGGGAAGCAAATGGATCTTGGAAAGGGCACCCAGCAGGCCAAAGCCTGCTGAGTGGTGACTGCAGGCCCTCTGAACCCAAATCCAGAGCTTCCTCACTAAATTTTGTGGCCTCATGGGATGGGACAGGGGAGGTTCCTTCAGGCCCCAAAAGGGAAATTACCCTTCCCTCTGTTACTCATTTGTCACCTCTTAGCCCATCCAGACCCACTTCCCTTGCCAGGTCTCTAAGGCATGAAGACCAGCTTTGAGGCACCCCCTGTCACCACTCACCCACCGCAAGCCCCACAAGGACCGGCAGGGCCAGGGAGCCCCAAGCTACAATGCAGAGGAGTCACTTCAGGACTCAGAACAAGCGAGAGTCACGGCATGGTTGGGAGGGAAGGGAAAGGAGCAGCCCTCAGGCCTAGATCCATACACACAGGACTTTGACACTGCACAAGAACCCCTTGCGATCCTCTGGGTAGGGCCATCCTATGCTGCCCATCCAGGCCCTTCCCCCTGCCATAAGCCTTCTGACTGCACCAGACCCCTAGGATCAATAGAATCAAATAGAGACCCTGCCCAGCCCTGACTCCTCCTTCAACCTGGGAGCTCCCCAAAGCAGGGCCTGGGCCCAGGGCTGAGGTTGCTGCAGGGAGCAGCCCTTGACGTTATATCCTAGAGAGGCCCCATGGGGGGTTCAGGGAGACAAGAGGAGAGAAGAAGCCCCTTCTAGTGGCCCATCCTTAACTGGGAGGCTGAGGAAAGATGCTTACAATTGGGGAAAGCTCTGGGCACAGCATCTGATGGAGCATTTATCAAAGGCCACCCGTGTGCTCAACCTTGACCTCTAGAGAAAGACATGGTAGGCACATACAAAGCCAAACAATTGTAGAGAGGGTGTCCCTCCCCAGGCAGAGACACACCACAAGGTCACAATAGCCCAGCTGTCTCAGCAGCAAAGGCTGATGTTGGGGGCTTGCACCATGCCCCGGCAATGGCTTTTCCACGTTCCCATCTCTCAATCAGCTCATCATCCCTCCCTGAGTTGGGGGGAAGGGGTTGGGATTCCTGGACCCCTCACTCCTGTCTCTGAGCTTCTCCCCCTCCTCCATTCCACCCCCTCATCCTTCAGTCCATGCTCAGCCGGCCATGTGCATGTCCTGTCCATAGGACAGACCCCAGAGCTTGGGAGGAAGGGGAGCGGACATTGGGGACTCGGGATGCTGAGTTCTGGGCAAGGGCTGGGGCAGGATCTGAGGGAAGGAGCCTCCCCACCCCTCCACCCAGCCCACCCCCTGGCCCCAGGAGGGGAGGAGAGGGAGGGAGAGCCATGTGCACCCAGGAGCCTCTTCCCAGAGAGGAAAGGAGCCCTGTAATCTGCTCATCAGCCTGTCAGAGAGTCAATGGTCACCCCCAAACTGGTCCTTAAGCTATCACGGGCGTCAGGGTAGCCTCCCCGCCTCCTCCCCGCTAATCACAGGCTTCTACACTGCAATTAACACCCGCTGCCTTTGCATGCTCTCCACCAACTATCTATCACACTTGTGTGTGTGTGTGCGAGCGCACGCGCGCGCACACACACACACACACACACACACACGCACACACTCAGATGTGTGCATGGAAGAGATGCATGCCAGTACTCCACAACGTCTCACACAGATACATGCACACTCTCAGCTGCATGACCAAACAAATGAGGCTGAATGGAGGGAGGCAGCCCAGGCTCCCAAACACTCCCCCACCCACCTTCTCTATAACTCACTAAGCTCATCTCTAAGCTCTGGGGCTACCCCTCCCCTGGATGACACCCACAAAGAGAAAGGGCAGGAACCCCAAGTGGAGAATGAAGCAGGGCTCCTGAGTCCTCTGGAGAGGGATCTTGTGAGGTCATCCTATCCATTCCTCTGCCTCCAGGAAGCCCTCCCAGACCCAAGAGGTCACTCCCTGATTCCATACCCCACTTCCCCCTCTCATGGCCACAAGGAAGTTGTGGCTTGGAATGTTCCTTTTCTTTCAATGTGGCTATCCACAGAACTCCCAGAAAGGAAAAGGTCCCCCTCAATCCACATAACTCCCAGACTCTCCCAAGTAGGAACAATACCTCCCCCCTTCCAGAGAACTTCCAGGCAGGGAACAATCTCTTCATTACTAGAACTACCCAGCCTACAATTCAGACTAGCCTGATTGCAGGAAAGAGACCAAGGAGATGGAGAAGCTGCCTCTGTGGGAAACCAAGCTCCCACTCAGGCCAAGGACCCACAGAAAGAAAAGCTTTACAAAGAGAAACAGCCCATTTTAGAGATCAGTGTCTCATGCCTGGGCCATGAGTCCAGTCCCATCCTCAACCCCCAAATCAGGAAAGATGAAAGAAATTCAAGATTTCTGGGGTTCTGAGATGTCGGGATCTGAATCCTGGACCTCAGCCCCATCCCCAGAAATCTCTCTGGGACCTGTCCCCTTCTCCACACTCCCACAGCCACTGCCCTAGCTCAGGCCCTCATCACCTCTTGCCTAGCCCATTATAATCACCTTCTAATTTGCCTCCAGACCCCCCTCCCCTACCTTGGCAGTCCAGCTGCCAAAAGGATCTTCCTAAAGCCCGGCTCTGATCACGGCCTATCTGCATGGATGAATTGGGATTAGACACCAAGAAGAACTTCTCAGCTGTGATCTGGGTGGAAGGAACAGATGAGCAGAAGATGGGGAAGAGGACAGAAATAGGGAGCCGAGGGCTGGGGGCCAATCTGTCCAATCACCCCGGGGTCCAAGGCACGCTGGGGCCTCCTCCAAAGCTCTCCTTCATTCTCCACCAGCTGCAGCTTCTCGCCCACCTCTAGAGTGGAAGCTCCGTGAGGCCAGGGGCTACCTTTCTGTATCTACATCTGCGTATTTTCTTCATTTGTGCCTGTGTGTATTTGCACCTAGCTCAGGCCCTGGTACAAGGTGGTGCTTTGGAACAGATGTTTGTAGACCAGTGACCGTCAGCCCCTCACAGACCCTGGCCAGGCACCCATTGCTCCCTCCAGGGCTTTCCCCAGAACTGAAAAGAAAAAGGCAAAGGGTTTCATGGGAAAATCAGCTCCTGGGCAACTGGGCTCCCATTCGCTCTTTTGTTCCCAAGACTAATGGTTTCGGAGGGTGTGATTTGCTGGGAAAAACCACTCCCACGACTACCAATCTTTTTTTCCCCGGGTTGCAAAGAACCCTTGAGGAGGGCAACAACCGTCAATTAGACAAACAAGAGTGGAGGACAGGTGTGTGTATGTGTGTGTATTAGGCAGGAATGCTCACCCCAGCCTCCCACAGAGTAGCCAGCCAGCCCTGCCTGTAGCTCACAATGTGGGACGGCCAGGCCCCTCAGGCTCCCCGAGGCAGGACTTACCCAGGAGAAGTCCTCAGTGGGCTTTCCAGGAACATGGACTTCTGCTCAGGGGCAGGGCTGGGGACAGGTCTCAGAGTCCCTGGAAGATGGATCCTTTCCAGGAATGGGTCTGCAGCTCCCGGTTACGCTGGTCAGCTCTGGCCTTCTGTGTATGGGGGAGAGAGAAAGAACAATCAGCTGCTGAGAATGTCCCAGCACCCTATGGCCTGGGACCAGGGCCCTGCCCCAGCTTCCTGTTGGGCTCCCCAGTCCCTGGACCCTCAGCCATTAAGGCCAGCTCAGGCCCATCTCTGCTCTCTCCCCCCATGGCCCCCAGGCCTGCGGGTCGGTCAGGGTGTAGGAGGAGAGCTCTCGGCTTGGCAGAAAGGGAAAGCCTTGGGAAGACCTCCTTCCCACTCTCCCCCCTTAATTTTCACAGACTAACATTAGTCTGTCAGCGGAAGGGTTAGGGTTAGAAGGTGGTACAGCAGATCGAGCACTGGAAGTCGGGAAGTGCCCAGTTCGAATCCAGCCTCAGACGCTCACTAACTGTGTGACCCTAGGCAAGTCACTTCACCCTGTTTGCCTCAGCTTCCTCATCTGTAAAATGCCAAACCACGCCAGCATCCCTGCCAAGAGAGATGCCTGAGAGATGTGGGAGCAGAGGCTGATGGGGAAGACAGAGAAAACAAGAGACTTTGGGGCAGTAGGGGTGCCTCAGGCAGGTCACAGCAGTCCCATGGTGGGCCTGGACCGTGACCCTTCTCCTCATCTTACACATGAGGAAGTTGAGGCTTGAAGGGGACGCATTGGACGAGACCAAACAACAGTGGTAGAAGAGATTTCACTGGAGGAAGTGGAGACCGAAGGACAGAAGGCCAAGTGACCAAGGCATCGGCAGAGGAGCCAAGGCCAGAAGCCAGCGGGGCTCGGCCCTTCCATCCAAACAGCTTGGTCTGCTCAGAGGAGTAAAGAGAGACGATGTGAAGTCGCCCCCGCCCACCATGCACCCTCCGAGATGCCCAGAAATCAAACCCTGCCAGCGCCAAGTTTCTTCTCTGCATGCTAGCCTCCCTCACCACCCCCACCCCCAATGGTCTTTGGGAGAGAAGAGTGCTAATCATGGAAGGACAAAGGCCAGGCTGGGGTGCGGTGGGGGTAGCGGCAGGAGGGAGAAGATGAAAGGCCAGCTAATGGGGAGACACAGGGGGACTCTGTGTTCGGTCTCCTAATTAAAAAGAGCTTCTCTCTTTTGTTGAGGCCAGGGAGGGGCGGGTACAGTGTCTGAACTCAGGGCCCAGGGCCCAAATCTGCCCATCCCAACTTCAGAGAAAGGGGAGTCCAGCCCTTCCTTCCCTCCAGGCAATGTCTGGAGCCTCTGAAGGGGCTCTGCCTCAGTTCCTCCCATGTGCCCCCTCCCATCTTTCTCCTCAGCCCACGTCCAGCAATGAGAAGACAGGAAGGCCAAGGTCTGAGGACAGGGCTGTCCCTTTTGGTTCTAGAGCCAGGGCCCAGGGCCAAACTGAATCAACCCTCTCTACCCCGGAATTATAGGTTGAGAGATTTAAAACCAGAAGGGGTTTGAAAGGCCTGGTTCAACCCCTTCATTTTACAGGGGAGGAAACTGAGACACAGACTGAACATGCTAGGATCACAGACACAGAGCTGAAGGGACCTGAGGCAATCTCGGCAAACCCCCTTATATGGGGAAACTGAGGAAAGAGGTTAAGTGATTTATCCAAGGTCACACTGTAAGTGGCAGAGCCAGGATGCAGACTCCATATACATTTCATTGTGCTCTGGGCACCCCAAATTTCTAGAAAATGGGCAAAAAAAGGCCAGACCAGGCCAACCACTCCCTCTCTCCCACCCCAAAGGACTCCCAGAGGCATCCAATCTATTCTCACAACTTCCCAGCCATCCTAACCAGAGAAAGACACGTGGATGACACTCGAACTGGAGGGGACTGTCCCCACCTCCCCGATCACTATTTCCTGAATCCATCTCTTGGTCTCCCACCTCCTTAGACTAGGCACTGAGCCCAGAGTAGGGAAGCCACCTGTCTGAAGCCAGCTAGCCAGCCAGGGCAGAGCCAGGACCAGCTAGAACCACCACTTCCGGGGCCAGGCTCAGCCAGGAGCAGAAAAGAAAACCTGCCCCCAGCCTTCTCAGAGCCACCAGAAGAAGGGAGCTTCCTGACAGAAACTCAGCTCTAATCTGGGAAAACAGGTCCAGGGCCCCAGGGCTGGCCCCCATAGCCTCTGGCCGTGTTGACATAGTCAGTGAGCTGGAACTACCACAGTATTTACCTTTAAATGCCATGTTCCTGCTTCTCCCTACTGTTCCTCAGCCCAAGGAGCTGTGGAAGGATCCAGGCCTCCCGGCAGGGATGCAAAACCTGCCCACAGCCCCTCTCAGCCAGGGTCAGGAGCCAGATAATACATAACCCCCTGCCCCATCAGGTCCCCTTCCCTGGGGCCAAGGGTGACCAAGCCTTGCTTTCCCTGACCAGCCTGAAGGATCCATGCTAGGGTTCAGGCAGTCACACAAGCATCAGAGACAAAGACCTCAGTGAGGCACGTCTCCAAGGTCCCAGTTGAGGGGCTATCTCCTCTAACTCACTGCCTCCTGAGAGCAAGTGGGGAGCCCCCATTCCTCATGATTCCGGGGAGGTCGCCTGAGAGATGTGGGAGCAGAGGCTGATGGGGAAGACAGAGAAAACAAGAGACTTTGGGGCAGTAGGGGTGCCTCAGGCAGGTCACAGCAGTCCCATGGTGGGCCTGGACCGTGACCCTTCTCCTCATCTTACAGATAAGGAAGTTGAGGCTTGAAGGGGAAGAAAAGCTGATCCATGACCAAGTCAAAGAGTGAACCAGGAGGTGGATCCAAGGTCTACTCTCCTCCTGTTGGGCTAATAATGCCTCTGCCCATCCACCCTGCCCCTAGATAACGGGGCACAAGTGTGCAGGAGGCCCAGTGGGGACCCCAGGGAATAGCTCATTGCCAGAAATTCATTCATTCATACCCAGCTAACTTTCTACCCGGCTTCTTATAAACATTTGTCCACTGAATGACTCCCGCCATCCTGACCCCTGTTCCCTCTCATATCCCATCCTTACTATAAATTCACCAAACAAATTCAATGAAGTAGGCCCCTGGCTCAGCTCTCCACATTCGTCTGCCAACTGCAGGCCTGGATCACACAACCTCCTCCTTCTGGCTGGTCACAGTCCTTTTTAATTGTCCTTCCAGAATCGACTCCGCCAATGCACTACCCCAGGCACTTTCCTCCCTTCTCAAACTCCTAGAGGGCAGGCTTGGCAAGGTTGTTGCTATCCACTTGTTCAGTGGCGTCTGACAGTAAGGGACCCCATGGACAATTTTCTTGCCAAAAATACTGGAGTCATTTACCATTTCTTTCTCCAGTGTGTCCTTATTTTATAGATGTGGAACCGAGGCAAATGGAGTTAAGTGACTTGCTCAGGGTCATATAGCTAGAAAGTGTCTGAGGCTGGATTTGAACTCAGATCTTCCTGACTCCAGGCCTGAAGTTCTTACCCATTGTACCACTCAGCTGCCCCCAAGGGCCTGGCAAGAAGCAGGGCTTAATTCAAATTCTGTAAATTAAACCCCCCCCCCGCCGCACCCCCACCCCCCCCCCCCCCCTCCCCCCCCCCCCCCCCCAAGTCTTGGGACGGGCTGCCACAGGCCTGCCCTCTTGGAGTCTCAGACTGGCTAGAATCAGAACCACGAGTCAGATAATAAGCTGAGAAAAGAGGAAGTGGGGATGAGGTGACAGTGTATCCAGGCTGAAGGCTCCGAGGAAAGATCCTGATCCCCTCCCCCAGCTCCTCAGGGCAGCTGGGGCAAAGTCTGCCCAATGTACCTGCTGCAGAGTCTACAGGAAGACTGGAGCCTTCAGTCACCCAGATCAGCAAACACACAAATCCCCACAGCCAGCCCAGAAGCCTAGCTAGGGAGCCCCTGGGGCCTTAGTGAGGTCCGATCCCTCTCATTTTACAATTGAGAAAATTGAGGCCTGAGGTGGGGGGGGGAGGGGGTGACACAGATAGTAGGGGGGAAAGTCAGGATCTGAACGCAGGCCCTCTGACCAACAGGACCGTTGCTGCCTGCTTGTCTTCTGCAGAAGCGGCCTTCCTCACACACAGGCCCCTGCCTGGCCAACGAGTGAAGGGGTACCCTGCAGAAGTGGCTACCCAGGAAGGGAAGTCAATGACACAGAGGGGAAGTGGGGAGCCTGGAGGGCCAAGTTCTGGAATGGGATAGGGATGGAGCCTTCTCTCCAGAGAGCTGGTCAGAGGCCTAGGAACTGGGCTTGCTCAAAGGGGGTGGGGCGGGCCTGCCTCTGTGCCTCCAGGGTGAGGTGGCTTGGGACCCCTGACCTTGCAGAAGGAGGGCCCCCCCACCCTGGATCAGGGAGAGCAGGGAGGAAAGGATCCAGCTATCTTTGGCCTTCAAAGTACAGTCCCCGACTTGCCATGAGATATCTAATCCCAGATTGGAGTGAGTTTGGAGGAGAAAGGTCTAAGGTGGAAGGGGAGTTCTGGGGCCTGCAGAAGAATTCTGCTGGGATATCTGGGAGCAGGTCAGGAAGGCCATGCTCAGGAATAGGGGCCAAGGGATCACTTTTGTTGGAGGTTGGGGCAGGGCGCTCTGTCGAACACAGATCCAACTTCTTATGAACCAAAATAAATCCTCAGATCCCAGGCCTGTAAACAGGAAATTGTGGTCGCTGAGCCCTGCTGCACCCAGTTCCCCCAATCAATCCCTGTTTAAAACAGAGAAGAACCCAGTGCCAAAATTCCATCCATTTGGGAAGCCAATGTCCTCCGGCCTGGCCACAAGAATTCTGGGGCAGCCCAGCGTTAGCTCTACAACCCCAGGAACGCTGGCCCCAACTCAGCCCAAAGGAGCCTGGGGCCAGGCCAGGGGGTGGGAGGCAGGACAGTGCTGAAGGAAGGCTAAGCATGAGGAGGGGAGGGGAGGGCCAGGCCCACACCCTGTGTGTACACAGACGCCCCCAGGAACCTGGCTGGGGTAGACCTCAGTACAGAAACAGTG